>NC_053497.1:20007527-20082527 GCF_905171775.1 Rana temporaria
TAAATCACTTCGACGCATGCGAGGGATGGGGATCGGTCGGACTTATCCGGTGAGTCTGTACAGACGACCGGATAAGTCCGACGGACAGGTTTCCAGCGGATAGATTTCTTAGCATGCTAAGAAATTTTTATCCGCTTGAAAAACGGTCGGCTGAACAAATGTCCGCCGAAAAATGTCCGCTAGGCCCTACACACGACCAGATTTGTCTGCTGGAACTGATCCGCGGATAAATCCCAACGGACAGATCCGGTCGTGTGTACGGGGCCTCATAGTAGCCAAGCATAAAAAAAAAAGAGAAAAAAATTCATATATATGTTTAATATTAAATAAAAAAATATTTTTTTATTTATATAAATCTATATTTACTATGCCAATTATTGTTCAAACATAGCGTGCCCTCATATGAATTTCCGCACCTCTGTGGCTCAACTTCCAAGTTGGTATAACAAATGATTGATTGGTGATGGATTATCATGGGGCACCAGATCCTGACTTAAAAGGAACCAAGCAAAATATATATTTAGGGCCAGATTCAGGTACCTGCGCCGCAGTGTAACGTATCTCGTTTACGTTACACCGCCACAAGTTTTCAGCGTAAGTTCTTGATTCACAAAGCACTTGCCTGTAAACTTACGGCGGTGTAACGTAAAGGCGTCCGGCGCAAGCCCGCCTAATTCAAATGGGGCGTGTACCATTTAAATTTGGCGCGCTCCCGCGCCGGACGTACTGTCCATGCTCCGTTTTGAAATTCCCACCGTGCTTTGCGCAAAGTGACGGCAACATGCGTAGCGTACTTTCGTATTCCCGGACGTCTTACGCAAAAAAATAAATTATTTGAAATTCGACGCGGGAACGACGGCCATACTTTAACATGGCACGTCAAAAGTTAAGCCATGTAAAAGCAGGCTTAACTTTGCGACGGGAATAAATTACTAGCGACGACGTAACGAACGCGAAAACCTTTGTGGATCGCCGTAAAAGCTCATTTGCATACCCGACTTGGAAAACTACGCGAACTCCACCCAGCGGTGGCAGAAGTATTGCAGCCTAAGATCCGAAGGCGTACGAAGCAGTAAGCCTGTCGGATCTTAGCCAAAAGCCGTCGTATCTTGTTTGTGAATCACAAATTAAGATACGACGTGGCAAATTTGAAAATACGCCAGAGTATCAGTAGATACTCCGGCGTATCTCTTCTGTGAATCTGGCCCTTAGTATTTTAAAAAAGTGTCAAGAAATATATATATAAATATATATATAAAAAATATATATATATCTACACAATTTTATTTATATAAGTATATATTTAATATAACAATAGAGTGCCCTCGTGTAAATTTCTGCACCTCTGTGTCTCAATCTCCAAATTAACAAACAATATAACAAATACTTGATTGATAGGCTATCATGGGGCACTAGATCCTGACTTAAAAGGAACCAAGCAGAAAAATATATTTAATATTTTAAAAAAAATGTACACATTATATATATATATATATATATAAAAATAACATTTATGTATTTACTTTATTGTGGATTGATGGGTTATTATGGGGCACCAGATCCTGACTTAAAATATTTTTTTTTCTTTTTTTAATAAAACAATTCATTTTCAAACATAGCAAACTCTTCATGTAAACTTGGCTCAGGTCCAGGAACTGCACCATATATAAACTGTGGGGCAGATCCACAGAGATCTGCACAGGCGCAGTGTATCTAAGATACGCTACGCCGCTGTAACTTACTTTTTGTTGGTTTGAATCCCGAAAGAACTTGCGCCGTAAGTTACGGCGGCGTAGTGTATCTCTCGCGGCGTAAGGGCGCGGAATTCAAATTCGGCGGGTAGGGGGCGTGTTTCATTTAAATAAAGCGCGTCCCCGCACCGAACGAACTGCGCATGCGCCGTCCCTAAAATATCCCAGGGTGCATTGCTCCAAATGACGTCGCAAGGACGTCATTGTTTTCGACGTGAACGTAAATGGCGTCCAGTCCCATTCACAGGCGACTTACGCAAACGACGTAAAAAATTCAAAATGCGAGGCGGGAACGACGGCCATACTTAACATTGAGTACGCCACCATATAGCAGCTTTAACTATACACCGGAAAAAGCCGAACGGAAACGACGTAAAAAAATACGACGGCCGGTCGTACGTTCGTGGATCGTCGGAAATAGCTAATTTGCATACTCGACGCGGATTTCAAAGGAAACGCCAACTAGCGGCCGCCAAAAAATTGCATCTAAGATCCGACGGCGTACGAAGGCGTACGCCTGTCGGATCTAGCCGAGATGCCGTCGTATCTTGTTTTGAGGATTCAAAACAAAGATACGACGCGGGAATTTTGAAATTACGCCGGTGTATCAATAGATACGCCGGCGTAATTTCTTTGTGGATCTGCCCCTCTATCTTTCCATCTATAAAGAGCTACCTATACAATTCCCAAGACTCAGGCCTTGCATAGCATTTTATTTTATTATTTCTTAAATGACCTGTGTTGATCTACAAACACCAAAATTCATGATACCCCATGATTACTGTGCGCCAATGAAATAAATACCAATGCGTATGCGTTTCAGAATGAAGATCAGCAAATTTTATTGTTGCCAGACTGTCAGCTTCAAAAATAATTATTTTTACATTTAATAAGTAAATTGGCTATAAAATATCCGCAAAAAAAGGGGTGGTAAAACTTTCCAGTCTGTTTTATTCTATTAGGATGCAACTGTGAAGTTTTTAGAGCTTTATGGCATGAAAGGTTAGCCTAGTACTAACCTTTAATGTCAAAAGTGAGTCCAGCTGAACCCTGGAGGTCATTGCTATAATAAGAACGTCGCTCTCATTAGACAGACACGCACGCCGCTGTCTTGAAACAGGCTGGAAGTTTATGCTGCTGCGTCAGAGTAAACAAGTGGGCTTGTGCTGGGCTTCCTGTAATTATTATTCATTTTATTTCTAATTGATGCAGTTAAGTTTGCTATAAAAAATACAATTAATTAAATATAAAAAAATATGTATCAACTTAAAAAAATGTTAAGTCCCACTTATGTGACTTGAGTGATTTCAAATGTTAAGTTATATATGCTGTGTAGCAGCAATACTACTAAAAAAAAAAACTCTGCTGTATTTCTATCACATAAACTTTTGTATATACTATGGGAATTAAATGAAAAAAAAAAATGGCCCACGTGTCCTTTTACTGCATGGAAACATTTAAATAAATTAAAGTAGATGTAAACCCTAGCTATATATATATATATATATATATATATATATATATATATATATATATATATACATGGACGTCCGCTGAATTTTTTTTTAGGGAGGGGCGCTTCGGCAGCAGCGATACACAGTTGCATTTAACGCTTTCTTCAAACGCTAGCGGGGGTTAAAAGCACCCCGCTAGCGACCAAATAGCGCAGCTAAAACGATCATAAAGCGCTGCTTTACCGATTATACGACCAGCTGGCAGTGTGAAATAGCCCTTGAGATAATTCAGCTTCACTCCATGCCCATATAAATATAGCCTAGAGAATGTACAGACCCCACCTTCAGCACAGACCCCCCCCTTCAGCACAGACCCCTCCATTCAGCACAGATGGACCCACCTTCAGCACAGACCCCCCATTCTGCACAAACCCCTCCATTCAGCACAGATGGACCCCCCCTTCAGCACAGACCCCCCCATTCCGCACAGACCCCTCCATTCCGCACAGACCCCCCTTCAGCACCGATGGACCCCCTTTAAGCACAGACCCCCCCTTCAGCACCGATGGACCCCCCATTCAGGACAAACCCCCCCCTCCCCATCCCATTCAGTACCTCAGATCAGCCATCAGCGCTGCACAGGCACAGCAGGTTCCCTCCCCCTGTGTATACAAACACTGGAGGGGGAGGCGGCTTCACTCTGCTCGCTGTGCCTGTGTGACATCCGGCCCAGGACCACTCAGACAGCCTGCGGCCGCAAAACTCTTTGACACCTTCTCGATTTTCATGGGGGGGTCAATTGCCCCCCCTTGCCCTATGGAGCGGACGCCCATGTATATATATATATATATATTATTATTATTATTTTATCAAAAAACATTTTAATTCTTTTAGTATTTGTTTTCACTTTTTTAATAATAAAAATAAATAAATGGGCTCACATGTCCTTTTGCTGCATGGAAACATTTTAATAAATTAAAGTAGACGTAAACCCTATTAATATATATATATATATATATATATATATATATATATATATATATAATTTTTATTATTATTACTTTATCAAAAAAAATTTTTTTTTAATAATTTTAGTATTTGTTTTCACTTTTTTTTTTCATTCTGTGTTGCTGGTCTCCTGCAGCCCTTTCGAAGCCACTTTGTCGCCATGCACTCCAGCGATGGCAGTATGGCATTTCTCAGGGTGGGTGTTCTGATGGTGACAATAGCTGGCCATGTCTGTGTAATGTGTGTTGAACCAGCCACCTACAGCATATCTCTGGTCAACTTTGAAAATCCTGTATTCCTTTCCACGTTGTATTTCAATTATTTCTAGCCTACCCCTATTATTTTGAATGATGATAGAGTTTGTATACTTATTTTGTGAAGATCCCCACACATTTTACATCTTTGACTCTGCATACTTTAATGCTCCTCCTCCATTTCTAAGGACTACATATCCCATGGTGCCTTGCTACCTGCAAACTGCATCCAGAACTAACTCCACCCTGAAATCTCTTTCATATTGTGAGTGCTGCCTGTTTGCTGGTTATCTTGTTCCACAACGTTCTGGATTACTTGCATGCTTTACAGCTTCTCCTTCATTTCTAAGGACTACATATCCCATGGTATCTTGCTACCTACAAACTGATTGCAATACTGACTCTGCCCTGAAATCTCTTTCATATTGTGAGTGCTGCCTGTTTGCTGGTTATCTCGTTCCACAACGTCCTGGATTACTTGCATGCTTTACAGCTTCTCCTTCATTTCTAAGGACTACATATCCCATGGTATCTTGCTACCTACAAACTGATTCCAATGCTGACTCTGCCCTGAAATCTCTTTCATACTGTGAGTGCTGCCTGTTTGCTGGTTATCTTGTTCCGCAACTTACTGAATTCCCTGCGCGCTTTAAAGCTTCTCCTTCATTTCTAAGAACCCTGTGTCCCATGGTACCTTGGGATTCCTGTACTAACTCCGCCTCCTAAAACTCCTCCTCTCAGCACCTCTGTAGTTGAGAAGGTAGACTCTTTAAAATGCGTGACACAGCAGTGGCCTGGGAGTAGGGATTGCTGTGTCACACACATCACAGAGCCTGCCTTCTCAACCACAGAGGTGCTGAGATGAGGAGTTTAAGGAGGTGGGGGTCATTGCAGGAATCTCTGCTTGCAGGCAGCAAGGTACCATGGGATATATAGTCCTTAGAATTTGAGAAAAAGCATCAAAGCATGCAGAGAATCCAGGAAGCTGTGAAAGGACACAGCTAGCAGACAGGCAGCACTCACAACTTGAAGGAGACTTATCGCAATTATTCACATCTGGTTTATTGTGTTCCAGGAAGATAACTTGTGGAGCTCTAAAGGTGAACACTATGGGGCAGATCCTCGTAGAATTGCATGGGCGCAGCGTATGGGAGATACGCTACGCCGCTGTAACTTACTTTTTGAAGCTTCGAATCCACAAAGAATTTGCGCCGTAAGTTACGGCGGCGTAGTCTATCTACGCGCAATTCAAATGCGGCGAGTAGGGGGCGTGTTTCATTTAAATGAAGCGCGTCCCCGCGCCGAACAAACTGCGCATGCGCCGTCCCTAAATTTCCCGCCGTGCATTGCGCTAAATGACGTCGCAAGGACGTCATTGTTTTCACGTGGACGTAAATTACGTCCAGCCCGATTCACGGACGACTTACGCAAACGAAAAAAAATGTTTTAAAATTATACGCGGGAAAGACGGCCATATTTAACATTGAGTACGCCACCATATAGCAGCTTTAACTATACGCCGAAAAAAGCCGACTAGAGACGACGTAAAAGAATGCGACGGCCACTCGTACGTTCGTGGATCATCGTAAATACCTAATTTGCATACTCAACGCGGAAAACGACGGGAACGCCACCCAGCGGACGCCGAAAAATGTCATCTAAGATCCAAAGGCGTACGAAGACGTACGACTGTCGGATCTAACCCAGATGCCGTCATATCTTGTTTTGAGGATTCAAAACAAAGATACAACGCAGGAAATTTGAAAGTACGCCGGCGTATCAGTAGATACGCCGGCGTACTCTCTTTGTGGATCTGCCCCTATGTTCTCAGTTCTTTCAAGAGCAGAGTCGGAAGTGCTATGCCCATCCCTCCCTTCCTTCTGCCCATTCACAGAAGCCTTTGTATTATGTGAACTAATTCACAAAATACAAAGGCTTCTGTAAGTGGACAAAAAAGGGAACAACGTCCTTAGAATAGAAAGAAAAATGGCAGAAGAGAATCCAGGAAGTTGTGGGAAGAGATGGCCAGCAGACAGGCAGCACTCACTTGTTGAAAGGAGATTTTTCTTGTTGTAGGTAATCTTTTAGTTTATTTGTTTTATTATATTGGATTGTCAGTAATTATTGTTTGTATTGCTATTACATTGTTGTTGAAATAATATTAAAGTGTATGCTGTGAATGGTCTCTCTATGGTGATGATATAAACTTGACCTCCGTAAGATTTACCCCCCCCCCCCCCCCCTTCAAGACCATGCATATTTTTTTAATTACGTAACTGCATTACTTTAATTGACAATTGTGCGGTTGTGCGACACTGTACCCAATGTTCTTCCCCAGAAATAGAGCTTTCCTTTGGTGGTATTTGATCACCTCTGCGTTTTTCTTTTTCCACAAATAGAACTTTCTGTTGGTGGTATTTGTTCACCTCTGTGTTTTGTTTTGTGTTTTAACAAAAAAGAACTAACCATTTAAAAAAAAAAAAAAAAAACACTTTTAATTTCTGTTATAAAACATATCCAATAAAAAAATGTAAAAAATCAAAATTCTTCATAAATTTAGGCCAACATCCTGCTACTTGTCTTTGGTAAAAAAATAAAAATAAAATCACAATAAGCGTATATTGATTGGTTTTCACACAAGTTAAAGCATCTACAAACTATGGTGAATTTTTATTTATTTTTTAACCACTTAACCCCCGGACCATATTGCTGGTCAAAGACCAGAGCACTTTTTGCGATTCGGCACTGAGTAGATTTAACTGACAATTGCGCGGCTGTGCGACGTGGCTCCCAAACATAATTGGCCTCCTTTTTTCCCACAAATAGAGCTTTCTTTTGGTGGTATTTGATCACCTCTGCGGTTTTTAGCTTTTGCGCTATAAACAAAAATAGATCGACAATTTTGAAAAAAAATTATATTTTTTTACTTTTTACCATAATAAATATCCCCCAAAAATATATATTTTTCCTCAGTTTAGGCCGATACGTATTCTTCTACATATTTTTTGTAAAAAAGAAATCGCAATAAACGTTAATTGATTGGTTTGCACAAAAGTTATAGCGTTTACAAAATAGGGGATAGTTTTATGGCATTTTTCTTAATATTTTTTTTTTACTAGTAATGGCGGCGATCAGCGATTTTTTTTTCGGTACTGCGACATTATGGCGGACACTTCGGACACTTTTGACACATTTTTGGGACCATTGGCATTTTTTTAGCGATCAGTACTATAAAAATGCATCGATTACTATAAAAATGCCACTGACAGGGAAGGGGTTAACACTAGGGGGCGGGGAAGGGGTTAAGTATGTTCCCTGGGTGTGTTCTAACTGTAGGGGGGTGGACTCACTAGGGGAAATGACTGATCCCTGTTCATACATTGTATGAACAGAAGATCAGCATTTCTCTCCCTGACAGGACCGGGAGCTGTGTGTTTACACACACACAGCTCCCGGTCCCCGCTCTATAACGAGCAATCGCACGGGAGTCAGGGACGAGCAGGGTGCGCGCGCCGCCGGCCGCTTAGAGAGCCGACGTTATTGTACGGGCTCTCGCGCAGACGAGCCGACCTGCCGCCGTAAAACTGCAGCGGCAGGTTAGCAAGTAGTTAATATTAGTAATGGTGGCGATCAGCGACTTATAGCGGGACTACAATATTGCAGCGGACAGTCAGGACACCTGACACCTTTTGACGCTTTATGGCAGGGGTGTCCAAACTTTTTTCAAGGAGAGCTAGATTTGATGAAGTGAACATGCGTGAAGGCCGACCATTTTGCCTGACATTCTTTGAACCATAAAAATTCGGTCAAAGTGTGTTAGTCTGAGCACTAATACACGGTCCAACTAGAATTATCTTGCTTTGTGACTGTGTGTGAGTAAAGTGATGAGCTTGGGCGTATTATTTGGATATACCGTATTTATTGGCGCATAACACGCACCTTCACTTTAACCACTTAAGCCCGGACCAAAATGCTGCCTAAAGACCCAAGGGGCCTGATTTACCAAGCCTTTACTCCATGACTCATGGAGTAAAAGCAGGAGTAGCAGCCGTTTGGCCATTTACTAAAGAAATACGCTGCTAGTGCAGTGTATTTCCCTAGTTACTAATGTGCTCCGTGCGCCCAGGAGAGGGTGCATTGTGCACCAGTACAGACCTGGCGCACGGCACATTAAACTGTAAATTGCGGGGGTTTGGGCGGGAGTTTATTAGGGGGGGAGGTGGGGGGATGCAGGGGAAGTGAAGTGACATGTGTTTTAAAGTGTTTGGCGGGCCGAATTGAAAGGGAAAGTGTTTTTTGAAAACAGATCCCCGTACGCTTGCACAGTGCGCCTGAACCTCGGGAGCTGGGCATGCGCAGAGAGAAAAGTCAGGGATTCCCGTGCGCCTTGTCAGTACGCCGTGAAAATCTTGGTAAATACCAAGCGGCATACCCGTGATTGCGCTGCGTGACGCGGCGCACGGGAATCTCCGAGCTGTTTTCAGCCCTGAAGGGGAACTCGGCGCCAAATTTCAAACTTGAAATCGGCGCGGGTCCCCCTTCAGGGCTACATTAGGCTCTTAGGCTTGGTCCGGAACGTGAGGGGTTAAACCCGCGCCGATTCGGCGCGGGGGTCCCCCCCAGATCCAAACCAAGCCCTCATCCCAAGCATGCAGTCTGGCCCGGACAGGAATGGGGGAGGGGACGAGCGAGCGCCCCCCCCCTCCTGAGCCGTACCAGACCGCATGCCCTCAACATGGGGGAGTGTGTGCTGTGGGGGAGGGGGGCACTGCCCCCCCCACCCCACAGCACTCTTGCCCCCATGTCGATAGGGACAAGAGCCTCTTCCCGACAACCCTTGCCATTGGTTGTCGGGGTATGCGGGCGGGGCTAATCGGAATCTGCGAGCTCCCTTTAATAAGGGGGCCCCCAGATGCCGGCCCCCCACCCTATGTGAATGAGTATGGGGTACATCGTACCTCTACCCATTCACATGGGGGAAATGTAAAGTAAAAAAAACACCACACAGAATAAAATATTTTATTAATCTGCTCCGGAGCCCCCCCTTTCTTCTTTAGCTCTCTTAGAAGGGGGGGTTTCTTCTCTCCCGATCTTCCGCCGGGACCCTGGGCTTCGGTGATTTCTGCCGGGGGAGGGCGCCATCCCTCGGTCCTCTCCGGAGCCTTCCGCCGGATGCCCCCACCCCATTTAAGCTCTTTTTCATTAGGGAGGGGCATCCGGACTTCGGGGTCTTCTGCCGGGGGATGGCGCCTATCCCCCGGTCTTTCCGGTGCCTTCCGCCAGGGTTCCGGTCTTCCTGGTCTTCTGCCGGGGGTGCGCCAACTCCCCGGTCTTTTCTCTGCTCCCTCTTCTGCCTGGCTCCCCCGCGGAGCCAGGGCTTTCTTCCGTCTTCTTTCTTCTCTCTTCCTTCTTCTGCCTGTCTCCTCCGGGAGCCCAGGGCTTGTCTCCGCTGTCTTCTTGCTTCTCTTCCATTGGATGTTGACACGACGAGGTCCGGCGCTGGAATGCCGTCTGAGCAGTGGGCATGGACTTATATAGGGCAATGCCACCATGTGACCTCAACCCATGTGACATCACATTCCCATCATGCCCAGGGAATGTGATGTCACATGGGTTGAGGTCACATGGTGGCATTACCCTATATAAGTCCATGCCCGCCGCTGACACGGCATGTCAGCGCGGAACCTCGTCGTGTCAACATCGAATGGAAGAGAAGGAAGAAGACAGCGGAGACAAGCCCTGTGCTCCCGGAGGAGACAGGCAGAAGAAGGAAGAGAGAAGAAAGAAGACGGAAGAAAGCCCTGGCTCCGCGGGGGAGCCAGGCAGAAGAGGGAGCAGAGAAGACAGAAGAGAAAAGACCGGGGAGTTGGCGCACCCCCGGCAGAAGACCAGGAAGACCGGAACCCTGGCAGAAGACACCGGAAAGACCGGGGGATAGGCGCCATCCCCCGGCAGAAGACCCCGAAGTCCGGATGCCCCTCCCTAATGAAAAAGAGCTTAAATGGGGTGGGGGCATCCGGCGGAAGGCTCCGGAGAGGACCGAGGGATGGCGCCCTCCCCCGGCAGAAATCACCGAAGCCCAGGGTCCCGGCGGAAGATCGGGAGAGAAGAAACCCCCCCTTCTAAGAGAGCTAAAGAAGAAAGGGGGGGCTCCGGAGCAGATTAATAAAATATTTTATTCTGTGTGGTGTTTTTTTTACTTTACATTTCCCCCATGTGAATGGGTAGAGGTACGATGTACCCCATACTCATTCACATAGGGTGGGGGGCCGGAATCTGGGGACCCCTTTATTAAAGGGGTCTCTCAGATTCTGATAAGCTCTCCGCCCGCATACCCCGACAACCAACGGCCAGGGTTGTCGGGAAGAGGCTCTTGTCCCTATCGACATGGGGGCAAGAGTGCTTTGGGGTGGGGGGGCAGTGCCCCCCTCCCCCACAGCACACACTCCCCCATGTTGAGGGCATGTGGTCTGGTATGGCTCAGGAGGGAGGGGGGCGCTCGCTCGTCCCCACCCCCATTCCTGTCTGACCAGACTGCGTGCCTGGGATAAGTGCTTGGTTTGGATCTTGGGGGTGACCCCCACGCTATTTTTTTTTGCGCGGGTTTAACCCCTTATGTTCCAGACCAAGCCTAAGAGCCTGGTATGCACCTGGAGGGAACCCACCTTATTTTTTTTTGGGGGGTCTGGAGTTCCCCTTCATGAACAGCGATCTGTCATTTACACATGTCAGTCCCCCCCCCTACAGTTAGAACACACCCAGGGAACATATTTAACCCCTCCCTCGCACCTAGTGTTAACCCCTTCCCTGCCAGTGGCATTTTTTGAGTAAGCAATGCATTTTTTACAGCACTGATCGCTAGAAAAATGCCAATGGTTCCAAAAAAGTGTTCGATGTGTCCGCCATAATGTCGCAGTACCGATAAAAATCGCTGATCGCCCCAATAACTAGTTAAAACAACAAAAAAAAAAAATTTGTAGACGCTATAACTTTTGCAAAAACCAAACACTAAACGCTATTTGCGATTTTTTGGAACCAAAAAGATGTAGAATACGTATCGGCCTAAACTGAGGGTTTTTTAGTTTTTTCAATATATATTTTTGGGGATATTTATTATAGCAAAAAGTAAAACTAATTTTTACATATGTGTGCGGGACTTACGCAAGTCCCGCCCACATATATAAACATCGTTCAAACCACACATGTGAGGTATTGACGCGTGCGTTAGAGCGAGAGCAATACTTTTACCACTAGACCTTCTTTGTAACTATAAACTGGTAACCTGGAAAAAAAAGAAAAAGGTTGCCTATGGGGATATTCACGGAATTCATTTTGGCCCCATTGCAGGAGTGTTTCCAATAGTAAAGCGTGACATGTAAGGTATCTATTTACTCAGTGTAACATCATCTTTCACATTATCCCCAAAAATTGGGCTCACTTTTGTGTTTTGTTAATTTTTAACCACTTGAGCCCGGACCATATTTCTGGTCAATGACCGGGCAAGTTTTTGTGATTCGGCACGGCGTCGCTTTAACTGACAATTGCGCAGTCGTGCGACGTGGCTCCCAAACAAAATTGGCAACCTTTTTTTTCACACAAATAGATTATTAAATGTGCGTGTTTACTTCTGTCTTTAACACCTCCCCTTCAGGCTGGAAAGCATCAGATCAGGGGAAACCAAAAAAAAAAAGCTCTCATTCCATTGCAGCTTGGTTCCTACATGTGTGATGAACTGAGCATGCTCAAACACTTAGAAAAAAAATATCCTTTCTTTTTAAAAGGTGAAAAACACTCATTGGATGCTCATAGAGCGTGGTTTGGATTAATTGCAGGTGTGCCCAATTACAAGCTCACCCAAACTAGAGACTGCAATTTGGTCATGTGATTTCAATTGCTTCATTACTAGCACTGTTATAAAAAGCTTGGATCGATCAGTCCTCAGCTGCCCTCAGAAGGGGCAGGCTGGCAGAAATGCTGTTGCTAAACACAAATGTGGTTTGTTGCGTGGGTTTTGTTTTATTTTGCCAATGGTTTTGGTTTATTTTTAAATTATGTTCACTTTGATGTATTTGTCTATGTGGCCTTATTTTATGAAAAATGTGTAAAGCTATGGTTATTTAGAATTTTGAAATGTATTTTTGTTTGTTTTGTCTTTTTTTGCTTTCCTTGTTTTGTTGACCAATAAAAATTACTTTAAAATTGTTAAGTTTGTCTTTTGTTACTTTTTCATGCTACATATGTTGACAGCTGCAGCTGAACTAGGTTTGGGCCTAACAAATTATGTGTGATTTTTGTCTAAGCTTCTTTCCTGGTGTGTATTCATGAAATGTTTGCCATGTTTATTCTCCCTGACTTTAAAGACAAAAACTGGTAAGTATTTTATTTATTCTGCAGTGGTCCTCAGCCCTCAAGTACCCCCGACAGGACATGTTTTGGGGATTTCTCTTATCAAGAATTGCTGTCCAGACTGTATTTTAAAGCACATGTGCAAGATGAAGGAAAACCTGCAAACATGGCCTGTGGGGGGGGGTTGCTATTGGTGGACAGGCTTGACGTGCTGATTTACAGCACTGTGCTTAAATCTAGCGCAAGGCAATCCTATTCAAATTGTGGGTGTTTGAGGGAAGCCAAGTGAGTGTTAGAACCCCTGCTTTGTGTTTTTTTATTTTTGTGTTGAGCTTTGTGTCCCTTTTCTTAAATTGGCTTCACTTCCTGTCACACAGCTGAACAGGAAGTGAGGTTAAAACCCTACCAGTGTCATTTCTTGGGGACACAGGTCAATCTAACTAGTGTCCCCATTAAGCAAATTGCACTCCAGCACTGCTGTGTACACCCCAAATCATGGGTCTTCAAACTACGGCCCTCCAGTTGTTCAGGAACTACAATTCCCATCATGCCTAGTCATGTCTGTGAATGTCAGTGCATTACAAGGCCTCATGGGATGTGTAGTTCTAAAACAGCTGGAGGGCCGTAGTTTGAGGATCCCTGCCCCAAATGATTATTTAGTTTGGGGTTTAGTAAAGGCAAAGCCACTCTGCAGTACAAGCATAGTTGCTGAAAATCAGAGAGGAAGCACTGATGGTTTTAACATCCAATCCTGTAGAAGCAAAGTTGTTTTGTTTTCTTTCTTCCTTGCTTTGCACTTGTAGTGCAAAGTGGATTTGCCTTTAGTCAATGGACCCCAAAGTCCAAGATCCCTAATAATTTGGGGTGTACACAGCAAAATGCTAGAGTGCAATTTACATAATGGGAAACTATTTAGCTTGATCTCTGTGTCCCCAAGAAAAGATATTAGTAAGGTTTTACCCTCACTTCCTGTTTGGCTATGTGACAGGAAGTGAATGAATTAGAAAGGGTGAAGACACCTCACAAATGTTGTCACTATCAGGGGTGCAGACATCCCCAAAAAATGAGCAGATAATACTTATTTGCAAATTAATAATTTTTTAGTTAACATTGGGTGGGGTGCTCTAACACACACATTCCTACATATTAGCAACGCTCTATCCTGGCCTATTGGCATGGTTATATTTTTTGGGCCTCTCAATAAAACTCTATGAAATTTGTGCTTAAACTAGAACCAGGGGCGGACTGACAACTCATGGGGCAATAGAAGATTATGGGGCCCCTCTGGCTTACAGATGACCACCACGCCAGGAGGTAGTGCAGAGGCGGGCAGCTAAAATCTTGGGATATTCACATTAAAAGCATGTCATTTTCGGACATATCAGGGACAGATCTAAAAAAAACACAAATTTTTACATACTGTCCCTGGTTTTACTGAGCCTGGCAACCCGGATGGGGCCCCCTAGTGGCATGGGGCCCTTGGGCAGTGCCCGAGTGACTCAATGGTCAGTCCGCCCCTGACAAGAACTATAATCAACAAGTTTTATTTTCTTTAATTTTGGATAGAGTGAGGGAGTGTTATAGGCCCTGTCAGTTTATTTTGTATTATCTGTGTCCAATTGGGGAGATTTGCCTTCACTTCCTGCCCCATAGCCAAACAGGAAGTGAGAGAAAAACTATGCAAATTAACCACTTCCCGCCCAGCCTATGGCCGATTTACGTCCGGGAAGTGGTTACACAATCCTGACAGGACGTCCTGCAGGATTTCATGCCGCACGCGCCTGTGGGGGCACGCAGTGCGGCGATCGGTGATGCGGGGTGTCAGTCTGACACCCTGCATCTCCGATCTCGGTAAAGAGTCTCTCACGGAGACGGAGACTCTTTACCACGTGATCAGCTGTGTCCAATCACGGCTGATCACGATGTAAACAGGAAGAGCCATCGATGGCTCTTCCTCACTCGCGTCTGACAGACGCGAGTATAGGAGAGCCGATCGGCGGCTCTCCTGACAGGGGGCGTTCGCGCTGATTGTTTATCAGCGCAGCCCCCCCTCGGATCACCACACTGGACCACCAGGGATGCCCACCCTGGACCACCAGGGTGTGCAAAAACAAAAAAAATATAGAACAAAAAAACAAAAAGCAATAAAAAATAAGAAAAAAGATGCCAATCAGTGCCCACAAATGGGCACTGACTGGGAAAATCAGTGCCACCCCACAGTGTCCATCAGTGCCACCCCACAGTGCCCATCCATGCACAGTGCCCACCTATCAGTGCCCACCTGTGCCACCCATAAGTATCCATCAGTGCCACCCATAAGTGCCGCCCATCTGTGCCGCCCATGAGTGCCCATCAGTGCCGCCTATGAGTGCCCATCAGTGCCGCATAGCAGCGCCGCCAATCAATGCCACCTCATCTGTGCCGTCAGTACTACCTCATCGATGTCCATCAGTGCCATCTCATCGGTGCCCATCAGTGCCGCCATATCAGTGCCCGTAATTGAAAGAGAAAAACTTATTTACAAAAAAATTAACCTAAAAAAATAAAAACTTTTTTTTGTTTCAAAATTTGCAGTCTTTTTTAGTTGTTGCGCAAAAAAAAAAAACGCAGAGGTGATCAAATAACAACAAAAGAAAGCTCTATTTGTGGGGAAAAAAGGACGCCAATTTTGTTTGGGTACAGTGTTGTATGACCGCGCAATTGCCATTCAAAGTGCGACAGTGTTGAAAGCTGAAAATTGGCTTGGCGGGAAGGTGCGTAAGTGCCTGGTATGGAAGTGGTTAAGGGAATCCAGTGCCCCCCCAGAACTAGTGTGTGGGTCCCCTGAAAATTACTGGGCGGGGTTACACAAAAACAGGGTGTGACCTTGACAGGAAGGGGTGGGTCATTTTTCTATTAGGAGGTGCAGATATGTAGTCAGGCCTAGGGCAGAACCAAACCTAAATATACTACTGCATATTAGGGCTTATTTAGACCGGAACCGATTTACAGCGTGTTTTTATATTGTGGGAGGAAACCCACGCATGCACAGGGAGAACATGCAAACTCCATGCAGATGCTGTCACGGGCGGGATTCGAACCAACGACTCTTTTGCTGCTAGGTCAAAGTGCTATACACTACACCACTGTGGTGAACGAACATGATTGCAGCTGAAAGCATGAGAACTTTTATTTTTTTTTTCAATACCATGCTTTCCAGCCTTATTGACCCCGCCTCTCTCCATAAAGAGGACCTGTCACACACTAGTCCTATTACAAGGGATGTTTACATTCCTTGTAATAGGAAGAAAACTGATCATTTTTTTTTTATTTTTTTATTTCAGTGTAAAACATTATAAAACTAAATAAAAATAAATAAGAAAACCCCAAAAAAAATTTTTAAAGCGCCCCGTCCCGACGAGCTCGCGCACAGAAGCAAACGCATACGCGAGTAGCGCCCGCATATGAAAACGGTATTCAAACCACACAAGTGAGGTATCGCCGCGATCGTTAGAGTGAGAGCAATAATTCTAGCCCTAGACCTACTCTGCAACTCAAAAAATGCAACCTGTAGAATTTTTTAAACGTCGCCTATCGAGATTTTTAAAGGGTAAAAGTTTGATGCCATGCCACGAGCGGGCGCAATTTTTAAGCGTGACATGTTGGGTATCATTTTACTCGGCGTAACATTATCTTTCACAATATATTAAAAAATTGGGCAAAATGTATTGTTGTCTTATTTTTTAATTCAAAAAAGTGATTTTTATCCAAAAAAAGTGCGCTTGTAAGACCGCTGCGCAAATACGGTGTGACAAAAAGTATTGCAATGACTGCCATTTTATTCCCTAGGATGTCTGCTAAAAAAAAATATATAATGTTTGGGGGTTCTGATTAATTTTCTAGCCAAAAAATTGTGATTTTCACATGAAGGAGAGAAGTGCCAGAATTAACCCGGTGGGCAAGTGGTTAAAGTACTCATGGCTATAAAGAATAGAGTCATTGCTCATTAAAAAAAAAAAAAAAAAAAAAGGGGGTCCCTCCAAATTAAATTACCAGGCCCTTCAGGTCTGGAATGGATATTAAGGGGAACCCCGCCGTAAAAAAAACCCCAAAAAATGGCGTGGGGTCCCCCCAAATATCCATACCAGACCCTTCAGGTCTGGTGTGGATTTTAAGGGGAACTCCACCCCAAATTGAAAAAAAAAATGGCGTGGAGTCCCCCTAAAAATCCACACCAGACCCTTATCCGAGCACGTTGACCTGGCCGGCCGCAGAAAAGAGGGGGGGACAGAGTGCGGCCCCCCCCCCTCTCCTGAACCGCACCAGGCCACATGCCCTCAACATGGGGAGGATGTCCCCATGTTAATGGGGACAAGGGTCTCATCCCCACAACACTTGCCCGGAGGTCATGTGCGTCAGAGGGGGGCGGGGTCACATGAGTGTGACACGGCGGGAACTTCTTCTCCGGGCGGCGCGATTGAAATTGAATTCCCCCGCTGTGTGACGCTCTGCGACCCCGCCCCCCTCTGACGCACATGACCTTCTAAGGAGTTTACTTGTGGCGTCAGAGGGGGGCGGGGTCACATGAGTGTGACACGGCGGGAACTTCTTCTCCGGGCGGCGTGATTGAAATTGAATTCCCCCGCTGTGTGACGCTCTGCGACCCCGCCCCCCTCTGACGCACATGACCTTCTAAGGAGTTTACTTGTGGCGTCAGAGGGGGGCGGGTCCCAGGAGCGGGAAAACGGCGGCCAAATCAAATTCAAACGCTGGGTCCGGGGACGAGAAGAACACCGCAGAAGACCCAAGATGCGGACGAGGAGGCGGACGGAGAAGAAGACAGGACAAGACAACGGGCAAGATGCGGGACCAGAAGGCTGAAGGACGGACGGAGAAGATAGAAGAACACGTCGGGCAAGATGTGGACGAGAAGAAAGAAGCAGCGGAAGAAACCCGAAGGAAAGAAGAAAAGAAGATTTTATTAAAAGATTTGTCAAAAACCGGCTACTGTCATTTTTAACACTTTGACATTTTTTTTGGGGTGAAATGGTAGAGGTACAATGTACCCCATTACCATTTCACACAGGGGGGGGGGTCAGGATCTGGGGGTCCCCTTTGTTAAAGGGGTCTTCCAGATTCTGATAAACCTCCCGCCCGCATACCCCCACAACCACCGGGCAAGGGTTGTGGGGATGAGACCCTTGTCCCCATCAACATGGGGACATCCTCCCCATGTTGAGGGCATGTGGCCTGGTGCGGTTCAGGAGAGAGGGGGGGCCGCACTCTGTCCCCCCCTCTTTTCTGCGGCCGGCCAGGTCAACGTGCTCGGATAAGGGTCTGGTGTGGATTTTTAGGGGGACTCCACGCCATTTTTTTTTCAATTTGGGGTGGAGTTCCCCTTAAAATCCACACCAGACCTGAAGGGTCTGGAATGGATATTTGCCGGGAACCGCGCGTCTTTTTTTTTTTTTGGTTTTTACGGCGGGGTTCCCCTTAATATCCATTCCAGACCTGAAGGGCCTGGTAATTTAATTTGGGGGAACCCCTACACATTTTTTTGTTTGTTTTATGAATGAATCCCTTTAGAATTGTCAGAGCCGACAATTCATTATAGCCGCGTGTGAATTTTTAAATGACTTTTTTCCTTCTGAATGTCACTTTGTGCAGGGGGAGTTCTAAGTGCGGGAAAAATGCGCTATTTCACATGCTGACATTACACCCCCCCTAGGTACGAAATTTAAAGGAATATTTCACTTTTATTGTTTCACTTTAAGAATTATTAATTTCACTGCTCCCGAAAAAACGGCCGTTTTAAAAAATAAAAAAAGCATTGATACATGTTCCCTGGGACAGGACTGAGGTCCCCAAACACTTTTTAGGACAAAACTTGCAGATTAGCCTTTAAAATGAACACTTTTGATTTCTCCCATAGACTTCTATAGGGAGTTCGGCGCGGCTTTACATATTAGTTTCAATGCGCCGGCTGCTACGCTGGTTCATGCGCCCAATTAAGCCTCCACCCGGAGTACTAATTAACGCATGAACCTTTGCAGCGCACAGAGCATAGTAAATCAGGCCCAAGGTGTTTTTACAGTTCGGGACTGCGTCGCTTTAACAGACAATTGCGCGGTCATGCGACGTGGCCCCCAAACAAAATTGGCGTCCTTTTTTTCCCCACAAATAGAGCTTTCTTTTGGTGGTATTTGATCACCTCTGCGGTTTTTATTTTTTGCGCTATAAACAAAAATAAAGCGACAATTTTGAAAAAAATTCAATATTTTTTACTTTTTGTTATAATAAATATCCCCCAAAAACATATATGAAAACATTTTTTTCCCTCAGTTTAGGCCGAGACGTATTCTTCTACCTATTTTTAGTAAAAAAAAATCGCAATAAGCGATTATCGATTGGTTTGCGCAAAATTTATAGCGTTTACAAAATAGGGGATAGTTTTATTGCATTTTTATTAATTTTTTTTTTTTTACTACTAATGGCGGCGATCAGCGATTTTTTTCGTGACTGTGACATTATGGCGGACACTTCTGACACATTTTTGGGACCATTGTCATTTTCACAGCAAAAAATGCATTTAAATTGCATTCTTTATTGTGAAAATGACAGTTGCAGTTTGGGAGTTAACCACAGGGGGCGCTGTAGGAGTTAGGGTGCACCTAGAGTGTGTTTTTCAACTGTAGGGGGGTGTGGCTGTAGGACTGATGTCATCGATTGTGTCTCCCCTATAAAAGGGATCACACGATCGATGCAGCCGCCACAGTGAAGCACGGGGAAGCCGTGTTTACATACGGCTCTCCCCGTTCTTCAGCTCCGGGGACCGATCGCGACGGAGCGGCTATAAACAAATAGCCGCGCCGTCGTCCCGGATCGCTCCCCGAGCGAACCCGACCGCCGCATGTAGCGGGGGGGGGTCCCGATCGGACCCCCCACCAGGTAGAAGGCAAGGACGTACATGAACGCCCATGTGCCTGTACGTGCCATACTGTGGACGTACATTTACATGCGGCGGTCGGGAAGTGGTTAAGAGCGAAGTTTCAGGAAAAAAACGTTTTTTTTTTAATAATCTGCAGCCTCACAGGTGCCCATCTGCAGACCCACCATTGTCATGAATGTAGCCTCACCATTGCTAGGACTGCAGCACCCACCATTGTCAAGAATGAAGCACCCAACATTGCCAGGAATGCACTCACCATTGCCAGGAATGCACTCACCATTGCCAGGAATGCACCCACGAGCGCCAAAGATTATCTACAGGAAAATCTCCTGTTAACACAGCGGCATCTTTAATAGAAAGTCCCGCCTCCTTTGATGGACAGAATAGTCTTCTGACCGTCGCATACAGCGCGTCACGAGTTGCCGAAAGAAGCCTGAACGTCGGTGCGGCTCTATACGGCGCCTGCGCACCAACGTTCGGCTACTTTCGGCAACTCATGACGCGCTGTATGCGACGGTCAGAAGGCTGTCAATCAAATAGGAACGCCCAGTCCCGCAGACCATACCCGGAAGAGGCGGAGAACATCTATCTCTAAAACGGTAAGTACTGCATTGATTTAAAAAAAAAAAAACGATTCTGCTTCCCGTAATTAGCCTCAATCTAATGTTAAAAATGTGTTTTTCGGGTGAACCCCCGCTTTAAGACCCAAGCTATAGACAAATGATGGCTACAGCGCAGCTCTCTCATTTCGGGAGGGCACCCATGGATATTCTCCCACAACCACACCCTCTGTGTGCCCCCCCCCCCTGGGGTGCACATCCGGCGAGCTCTGTGATTGCTGTGTTCATTGAGACCAAAATAATGGTCAACAAACCACACATGAAGTCCTATGGGATATACTGTAGACTGAAACATGTTGGTTTGTGGTTTAAAGTGTTTAAATGTGGTGACTGTTTATGGTCACACGGACTTGAAAGTTTATACCAAAAAAACAAAAACAAAAAAGAGTGTAAATATGACTTACTATGTGGTCTGCTGACCATTAAATTGAGACCTGTGTCTAAAATCTTCTGATTTTTATAATTGATCTAAAAACTGAATGCTGTGAATAATAAATGTGTGTGTATATTATACCGTAAGGTCGGGTTCACAACAAAATGATCCCGCTAGATTTTTTTCAGATGTTCATCATTGTAAAAATGAAATGCTGTAAATATTTTTATAAATATAAATAAATAAATATAAATTATATATATTTACTGTATTTATCTGCGTATAACACTCACTTTTTTACCCTAAAAATAGAGGGTAAACTGTGCCTGCGTGTTATACGCAGGGAGCTGTGTTAAGGTTTTTCCCTGAAACTTTCCTCTTGGGGTGCGTGTTATACGCCTGTGCGTGTTATCGGGGGTGTATTTAGGTTTTGTGCTGCCCTAGGCCTGACTAAACTCGTGCACCCCCTAATTTAAATATGACCCACCCCTTCCTGTCAAGGCCACACCCCTTGCGGTTTAAGACCCACCCTGAAATTTTCAATATGGCCTGGGGGGGGGGGGGATGGATTCCCTTAATTTGCATAGATTTCCTCTCACTTCCTGTTTGGCTATGGGACAGGAAGTGAAGGGAAATCTCTGCAATGGGACAGGGATGGTAAAAAATTAGAAGCGAGGCCCCCCTCCCCCACAGTTGCAGAATGCCAACCGCCCACATACTGGAAGCAGTGCGGACGATTTATGGGGGTGCTAAACTAATTTGCCTAACAGTGTAGCCTGTAGCGCAAGCCGGCGGGGACACTATCCATGCTGCCCCCCTGCAAAGTGCTGCCCTAGGCCTTGTTGGCCTAGGCCATGATACAGCATTGCGTGTTATACGCCGATAAATACGGTATATATATATATATATATAATCATATTATGTATATATAATTATATACTCTAGGTAGGGTTCACAACAACATGTTCCCGCTAGATTTTTTCAGATTTTCATCACTGTAAAAATGAAATGCTGTGAATATTTTTATATTGACGGTCGAAAGTTCAGAGAACTTTTGTGTGACCGTGTGTATGCAAGCCAAGCTTGAGCGGAATTCCATCGGAAAAAACATCCAAGGTTTTTCTGACGGAAAATCCGATCGTGTGTATGTGGCATTAGAGTAATAAGACATTGGGTGCCGGCTTTACAAAGAGATAAACCATGCTCAGTTTTCACATTTTCATAATTGTTCTTAAAGCGGATTTCCGGCCACAAATTCACTTTTTAAATATAAATACCCCTGTAATACACAAGCTTAATGTATTCTAGTAAAGTTAGTCTGTAAACTAAGGTCCGTTTTGTTAGGTTGTTACAGCATTTAGACACTTTATAAAATAGAAATTGACTGGGGCCATCTTAAGTGTGGGCATCATGAAGCCAGACTGTATGACTTCCTGGATTTCAGCCTTGCAGATCTCGCACATGCTCAGTGCTGCACAAGCAGTGTAATAGGTTTCAGATCAGGTTTCAGCACCTGTACTGTCTAAGTCACATGATTCTTCGAGACTGGGGAGTGCACAGACTCCTGGAAAGTTACACCCACTACATTTCCAGGAGTCTGTGCGGTGTAGGTTAGGAAGCTTAAGCACCTAGGTGCAGGAAGTGGGAAGATTAACTATTCTGCCTAGCAACAACACTTTGAAGGCATCTAAAAAAAAAAAATTCTTAAAGGACTGATGACATTTTTTTTAAACTACTGATGTAATGTTATATTTATGGGTGGAACTCCACTTTAAAATGTAATATATATATTGTGTTTTTTTATTTTTTATATTATATTTTATACCCTTTCTTTTCTTTGGGTATTTGAACATTGGGGTCCGGCTATAAAAGGGAATAAGCGATGCCCCCTGTTCTAATTATCTTTTTTTTTTTATCTTTTTGAAGATGCAATTTCAGGTAGAATTGGTCAATCATAAGATGTATTTACCAGCAAGTAACTCTCCTATGATTGCAAAGTAAACATCTATCTCTGTACAGAGAACCAGAAAGGAAGCAGGTCTCGGTGACCTTGACCGAGTCTGTGTGTCACCATCCTTTGGCCTTTGATACACTTTAGCAATCTGTTTTGTTAGGATAAATCTATTTAAATAAATTGCAGATGGAACCATTTTAGTAATTAGGTTGTTCCGCTCTTCTTTTCGACAATTTCTAGATACATATTTTATCTGGTCTATAAAAAAAAGCCATGAATGTCCAACTGATGTATGATTTAC
This sequence comes from Rana temporaria, assembly GCF_905171775.1. NCBI lineage: Eukaryota > Metazoa > Chordata > Amphibia > Anura > Ranidae > Rana > Rana temporaria. Next base: position 20,030,517 of record NC_053497.1, read on the forward strand.
AAACTCTGTTGATTGCCATAAATATTTCTGCCAAATATACTTCATAGAAAAAAAAATATTGCAGCTGTTATTTTATGTAGCATGTTTTAACAAAAAAAAATATTTCGTTTAGTAATAGAGTGTTACATTTAAATGAGGATAAAATAAAATCTCCGACCCTTATTTTTATATATACAGTACAGACCAAAAGTTTGGACACACCTTCTCATTCAAAGAGTTTTCTTTATTTTCATGACTATGAAAATTGTAGATTCACACTGAAGGCATCAAAACTATGAAGTAACACATGTGGAATTATACACAACAAAGTGTGAATCAACTGAAAATATATTTCATATTCTAGGTTCTTCAAAGTAGCCACCTTTTGCTTTGATTACTGCTTGGCACACTCTTGGCACACTCTTGGCATTCTCTTGATGAGCTTCAAATAGCCCTTACACAGCCTGGAGGTGTGTTTGGGGTCATTGTCCTGTTGAAAAATAAATGATGGTCCAACTAAACGCAAACCGGATGGAATAGCATGCCGCTGCAAGATGCTGTGGTAGCCATGCTGGTTCAGTATGCCTTCAATTTTGATTAAATCCCCAACAGTGTCACCAGCAAAGCACCCCCACACCATCACACCTCCTCCTCCATGCTTCACGGTGGGAACCAGGCATGTAGAGTCCATCCGTTCACCTTTTCTGCGTCGCACAAAGACACAGGGGTTGGAACCAAAGATCTCAAGTTTGGACTCATCAGACCAAAGCACAGATTTCCACTGGTCTAATGTCCATTCCTTGTGTTCTTTAGCCCAAACAAGTCTCTTCTGCTTGTTGCCTTTCTTTAGCAGTGGTTTCCTAGCAGATATTCTACCATGAAGGCCTGATTCACACAGTCTCCTCTTACCAGTCCTAGAGATGTGTCTGCTGCAAAAGGTGGCTACTTTGAAGAACCTAGAATATGAAATATATTTTCAGTTGGTTCACACTTTTTTGTTATGTATAATTCCACATGTGTTCATTCATAGTTTTGATGCCTTCAGTGTGAATCTACAATTTTCATAGTCATGAAAATAAAGAAAACTCTTTGAATGAGAAGGTGTGTCCAAACTTTTGGTCTGTACTATATATATTTATATTTATTTTTAAAGGGATATGAGGGATTACCCCCTTAATAGTTTTAACATTAAAACCTGAGGCTGACTGACCCTGGAAGATTGTATGGCACTGGAATTTCAACAGAGTGTTCTTGGGGCTTGGTTTCAAGTTTGGACAGGTTGCCTGGTTTGAGCGCTGCTTGACTGTACTCTGAAGAGATGAACAACATACCATATTATTATGTCCAATAAAAATTTCCTCAAAATTCTCCAAACAATACCCCAACATGAAAGACGTGTGAAATCTTTGTAAATTTGTTAAAAATGAAAAAAAAAAATGAAAAATCCCATGTACATAAGTATCACAGTCTTTGCCATGACACTCAAAATTGAGCTTGGGTGCATCTTCTTTCCACTGATCATCCTTGAGATGTTTCTACAACTTGATTGGAGTCCACCTGTGGTAAATTCAGTTGATTGGACATGATTTGGAAACGCACACACCTGTCTATATATATGGCCCCACAGGTAACAATGCATGTCAGAGAACAAGCCAAACCATGAAGTCCAAGGAATTGTCTGTAGACCTCGGAGACAGGATTGTATGGAGGTACAGATCTGGGGAAGGGTGCATAAAAAAATGTCTGCAGCATTGAAGGCCCCAATGAGCACAGTGATCTCCATCATCAGTAAATAGAAGAAGGTTGGAACCACCAGGACTCTTCCTAGAGTGGCCCACCTGGGCAAATAGAGCGATCAGGGGAGGAGGGCCTTAGTCGGGGAGGTGACTAAGAACCTGATGGTCACTCTGATCGAGCTCCATCATTTCTCTGTGGAGAGAGGAGAACCTTACAGAAGAACAACCATCTCTGCAGCACTCCACCAATCAGGCCTGTATGGTAGAGTGGCCAAATGGAAGACACTACTCAGTAAAGGGCATATGACAGCCCATCTGGAGATTGCCAAAAAGCATCTGAAGGATTCTCAGACCATGAGAAAGAAAATTCTCTGGTATAATGAAACCAAGATTAAACTCTTTGACCTGAATGGCAAGCGTCATGTCTGGAGGCAACCAGACACCGCTCATCACTTGGCCAATACATCTCTACAGTGAAGCATGGTGGTGGCAGCATCATGCTGTAGGGATGTTTTTTAGCGGCAGGAACTGGGAGACTAGTCAGGATCGAGGGAAAGATGAATGCAGCAATGTGCAGAGACATTCTTCATGAGAACCTGCTCCGGAGCGCTTTGGACCTCAGAATGGGGTGAAGGTTCATCTTCCAACAGAACAACGACCCTAAGCACACAGCCAAGATAACAAAGGACCGGCTACGGGACCACTTTGTGAATGTTCTTGAGTGGCCCAACCAGAGCCCAGACTTGAACCCGATTGAACATCTCTGGAGAGATCTGAAAATGGCTGCACCGACGCTCCCCATCCAACCTGATGGAGTTTGAGAGGTCCTGCAAAGTAGAATGAGAGAAACTGACCAAATATATATATATTGTAAGCTCCTTGAGGGTAGGGACTGGTGTGAATGTACAATGTATATGTAAAGTGCTGCATAAGTACCTTAAATAATAACAATAATGGCCCAGATTCAAGTAGAATCGCGCAATATTTGCGTGGGCAAAGAGCAAATTTTTTTCTCTGCGCCCATGCAAATATTGCGCTTTGCCCACGATTCACGGAGCAGTTGCTCCGTAAATTGCGCGGGCAATATGCTAAGCAGCCGGGCGCAAGGCTGCCTAATGTAAATGATCCCGCCGGGGGCGGGAATCATTTAAATTAGGCGCGCTCCCGCGCCGAGCGAACAGCGCATGCTCCGTCGGGAAACTTTCCCGACGTGCATTGCGGCAAATGACGTCGCAAGGACGTCATTTGCTTGTAAGTGAACGTGAATGGCGTCCAGCGCCATTCACGGTTCACTTACGTAAACGACGTTAAATTTGAACGTCGCGAGCGGGAGGCGCAGCTATACTTTAGCATTGGCTGCGCCTGCTATTAGCAGGAGCAACCTTATGCTAAAGGCGCCGTACGGAAACTCCGTACCTTGCGTAGGCAGGGCCCGCGCAAGTTTTGTGAATCGGTGGTAGTATGCAATTTACATACTACACGCCGATCACAAAGGCCGCGCCCCCTAGCGGCCAACGCAAGAATGCAGCCTGGGATGTGAAGGCATAAGGAGGCTTATGTTTATCACATCCTAGGCTGCATTCGGTGTAACGAGGTTCCTGAATCAGGAGCACTCGTTACACCGGAGCAAGTAAGCACTTGCGCCGCGCAACTATGGTTGCGCGGGCGCAAGTGCTTCTTGAATCTGGGCCAATATATATATATATACACACACATACACTGTATATATTGCCAATCCCTGCTGCGGCCTCGTGAGTTACAATGTGTAGTCTGATCACGGGGGGAGACTTAGCAAATGCTTCCTTCAGCCACTAGCAGATTGAAGACATCTAGGTTGATTTACTGAACAATTAGAGAATTTCATTCAATAAAATGGGCGAAGAGTCATTTCAATTATCCAATCATGCGGAAAAAAAATCCCTGTTAACTTATTTAATCTGCAGATTGGATAATTGAAGTGACTCTTCACATGTTTTAGTGTATCAACATTCTCTAATTGTTTAGTAAATCAGCACAATTATGAGCCCTAGGAAAGGTCACTAAGGGGAGCTTAAGGACGGCTTTTTATTGATAAAAGGTGAAGCCTGAATGAATAACACTGTTACCGTATATTGGGCCGTGTACAGGCGTGCGCATGGGGTGTGCCTGGGCACTCCCTAATCACACCGTGCAGTGCAGATTCTCCCTGCTGCCTGCCCTCCCCCTATGTCTCCTTCTCTGTTCTCCATCTTGAATCATCCCCGTGTACCGGCATCAATCCCGGCTTCCTTCCTCTCCTCTCCCACCAACTGCTACTGGGGAATCTCTGTCCTCAGTGTCTTTAGCTTTCCCAAAAGTCAGACATCAGGGGTCTATTTAGACTCCTGATATTTTACCAAAACCCCTCCAGAGGGCTCCTAAAATGTTTTTTTCGTAAATGATTAAAAAAAATTGTATTGTAAAAAATTATTTAAAAAATGTATAAAAATGAAAAAAAAAATACAGACATTGTCCACCTCCTTACTGACACCATCCTCTGCCCTACTGACACCTTCCTCTTCTCTACTGACACCTTACACTACTGTACTGACATCTTCCACTGCCCTACTGACACTTTCCACTGCCCTACTGACACTTTCCACTGCCCTACTGACACTTTCCACTGCCCTACTGACACCGTCCACTGCCCTACTGACACCTTCCACTGCCATACTGAAACCGTCCTATGCTCTAATGACACATTTCACTGCTCTACTAACACCATCCTCTGCTCTATTGGCACCATCCTCTGCTCTACTGACACCTTCCTCTGACCTACTGATGCCTTCCTCTGACCTACTGATACCTTCCTCTGCTCTACTGACACCATCCACTGCTCTACTGACACCTTCCTCTGCCCTACTGACACCCTACTGACACAGTTCTCTGCTCTACTGACACTGCCCTCTGCTCTACAGATACCTTCCACTGCTCTACTGACACCTTCCGATGCTCCACTGCCCTCCTGACATCTTCCACTGTTCTACTGACACCCTACTGACACCATCCTCTGCTCTACTGACACCGTCCTCTGCTCTACTGACACCTTCCACTGCTCCACTGCCCTCCTGACATCTTCCACTGTTCTACTGACACCTGATGCTAGGTGGCAGAAGCCTCCAACATTCTAGCAGAAAAGGACACTAGGCAGCAAGAGCCGTCTGCTTCCTAGTAATGAAGGACGCAAAGAGCTGAGACCACCTGCTCCCTAACAATAGCATATGTTATGTTGCAACTTGCATCCTAGCAACAGGGGAAGCTATATGGCTGGAGTTGCCTCCATCCCAGAAATGAAGGATACTAGGTGGCAGATGCTACTGGAATTCTAGCAACATAGGAGGCAGCAAGAGCCACCTGCATCCTATCAATGAAATGTGTTAGGTGGCAAGAGCCACCTATGTCCTAACAGCTAAGGATGCCAAGCACCATAAAAAAAAAAGCTGGCATTATCAGTAGGAGGCTGGGCATCCTAGCAATGGAAGATGCTAGGCAGGAAGAGCTGGGTGAAACCTAAAAATAAATGCTAGGTGGAGGGAGCTGCCTGCATCCTAGCAACAAATACTAGGTGGCAGAAGTCTCTGGCATCCTAGCAACATTGGACACTAGGCAACAAGAACCACCCAATCCTAGCAAAATGACGACACTGGGCAGCAACACTGCCTGCAGTCTATCAATAAAATATGTTAGATGGCAAGAGCCACCTGTGTCCTAGCAACTAAGGATGTCAGGCACCATAAAAAATGCAGGCATTCTAGCAATGGAAGACCCTAGGCCTGCAAGAGCCGGGTGCAACCTAAAAATAAATGAATGCTAGGTAGAAGGAGCTGCCTTCATCCTAGCAAAAAAAGATACTAGGTGGCAGAAGCCTCCGACATTCTAGCAAAAACAGACACTAGGCAGCAAGAGCTGCTTGCGTCTTAGTAATGAAGGATGCTAAGCGCTGAGACCACCTGCTCCCTAACTGAATATGTTAGGTGGCCACTTGCATCATAGCAACATAGGGCATAAGGCAGAAAGAGCCACCTGCATTCTATCAATGAAATGTGTTGAGTGGCAAGAGCCACCTATGTCCTAGCAGCTAAGGATGCCAGGCAGGGAAAAAACAAATTCTGGCTTTATCAGTAGGAGGCTAAGCATTCAGCAATGGAAGACCCTAGATGGCAAGAGCCAGGTGCAACCTAGAAATAAATCAATGCTAGGTGGAAGGGGCTGCCTACATTGTAGCAACAAGAGATGCTATGTGAATGAATGAATGAATGAATGAGAAACTTATATAGCGCGACACATGCAAACTGAATCGCCTCTGGGTGCTTGATGTACCTGTCTCCTTTGATATCAAAAGAGATGAGTTTTGATCTTTTTCCTGAAGGCTAAGTGGTTTTCCTCCAACCGAACGCTGGTTGGTAAAGCGTTCCATAGTCTGGGACCTTGGACCGCAAATCTTCTATCTCCTTTGGACTTGTAGTTGGCTTTCGGTATCTGAAGAAGATTTTGATTGGTGGATCGCAGAACGCGATTGGGATTATGGGCTTTTATTTTTTCGCATAGATAATGGGGAGCATTCCCATGGATACATCTATGCGTTAGACAGAGTGCTTTAAAAGTGATTCTGTCTTTTACTGGCAACCAATGAAGGGTTCTCAGTGAAGGTGAGATTGATTCCCATGGCTTTTTCCCAGTGACAAGTCTGGCGGCCGTATTTTGAACGACTTGCAGACGAGCGATTTGGTACTTTGGGAGTCCGAGGTAAAGGGCATTCGCATAGTCCAGTCTGGAGTTCACAATTTATCCCACTACGACTGCTATGTCTTCTTTGGGAATAAGAGGAGTCAGTCTACGTAGTAGGCGCAGCAGATGATGTGATCCGCTGACTACAGACCCTATTTGTGCGTCCATTGTCATGTCGGAGTTGAAGATGACCCCGAGACTTTTGACTTTGGTGCTAGGGGAGATGATTTTGCCCAGAATGGGCGGGGGTATCCACGGTGTTGCATGTTGATCCGTCCGTTTGGCGTGAAACAGGAGAAGTTCTGTTTTTGCTCCGTTAAGTTTATGATAACTCTTTGTCATCCAGTTCTCTATCAAAGAGAGACATGTCTCTAGATTGAGGTGATGATCCTTTCTATTGCAAATGCGGAAATATAGTTGCGTGTCATCTGCATATGAGTGATAGAGCATTTTTTGGCTGCTGATGATTTCAAAAAGAGGACGAAGATAGATGTTGAATAACACCGGCGACAGAGGCGATCCTTGAGGGACTCCGCAGGATACTGTGCGTTTCTCAGAAGTGAAGGGTCCTAACTTCACTGTTTGAGATCGGTTTTCCAAAAAAGAGTAGAACCAAGATAAATCGCCCTCTGCAACTCTGGCTACTTCAGTTAGCCGTGTCAATAATAGTTTGTGGTCTACCGTGTCAAAAGCTGCGCTTAGGTCCAACAGAACCAGAAGACAAGATTCTCCCTCGTCTGTGGCCTCGAGAGCGTCGTCCCATATTTTAAGCAATGCTGTTTCCGTCCCGTGTCCGGGATGGAAGCCAGATTGGAATGGATCAAGTAGGTTGTCGGTATCTAGATGCTGTTGCAGCTGTTGCACCACTACTTTTTCCATTACCTTTGAGAGTACATTTAGGCATGTTATGGGACAGAAGCCGCCACCATCCTAGCAACAAAGGAAACTAGGAGGCAAGAGCCACCTCATTCTAGCATGGAAGGATGCTGGGCATTCTATCAAGGACCCTGGGCAGCAAGAGCCACCTACACCCTAGTTCTAAAGGATACCCTAACAACAAAGTATGTTAGGTGGCTGCTTGCATCCTAGCAACAAGGGAAGCTAGGTAGTAAGACCTGCCTGCATCCTAGCAACAAAAGATGCAAGGTGACAAGAGCCACCTGTGTCCTGGCAGCTAATTATGACAGGCGGAAAAAAAAAACATACTGGTTTTATTAGTAGGACTTTAGGCATCCTAGCAACTAGGTGCCAAGAGCTGAATGCATAGGTGAAAGGAGCTGCCAGCATCCCAGCAACAAAAGATGCAAAAAAAGCCACCTTCATCTTAACAGCAAGTTATGCTAGCTGGCAAGGCTTCATAGCAAGGGAGGATGTTAGGTGAAAAGACCCCCTGTGTCCTAACAATGAAGTATTTTAGATGGCAAAAGACACCTGCATCCTAGCAACCAAGGATGCCAGGCGTTGAAAGTCGCTTGCATTATAGCCATAGGTGTGTGCAGCCTATTGCATTAGGGTGTGCACCCCAAAGTTCAAACACACATATGCAGTAGAGAAGTGGACAGTGTCAATAGAGCAGTTGATGGTGTTAGTAGGGATGAGATTGGTGTCAGTATTTTTTTTTTATTATTATTTTATTTTGTTATTTTAAAAAAAATGTTTTTATTATTTTTTATTTTATCATTATTTTATTATTATTATTGTGTTAGGAGCCCCATTGAGGGGCATTGGTGAAATATTAAGAGAAAGGGACTGAGGACAGAGATTCCCCAGTCTTTCTCAGCCTCAGCTTCCATGGGGGTTCGGTAGGGGCAATCTGCATTGCATAAGGTTATTAGGGTGTGCCCAGGCACACACTGGCACACCCTGTGCACACTCCTATCTCGATCATAGCCACAGAGGAAACTAGGCGACAAGACCCGCCTGCATCCTAGCAACAGGAGATGCGTCCTAAGCAACAGAAGCCCCCTGCATTCGAGCAACAAAGGACATTCGTTCACAAGACCTTATCCTAGCAATGAATGATGCTAGGTGGAAAGACCCTCCTGCTTCCTAGCAATGAATGATGCTAGATGGAAAGACCCTTCTGCTTCCTAGCAATGAAGGATGATAGATGGAAAGACCCTCCTGCTTCCTAGCAATGAATGATGCTAGATGGAAAGACCTTCCTCAACACCAAATGCTGAGTTTGACAGGCTGCCCCATCCATGTAAGTGAATGGGACCGCTCTGCAGCCGTGAGCCAAATGCTTGGCTTGCAGTTGCGGAATGGTCTTGCAGTTGCGGCTTGGTCTTGCAGTTGCGGAATGGTCTTGCAGTTGTGGAATGGTCTTGCAGTTGCAGAATGGTCTGGCAGTTGCGGCTTGGTCTTGCAGTTGCGGAATGGTCTTGCAGTTGCGGAATGGTCTTGCAGTTGCGGCATGGTCTTGCAGTTGCGGCTTGGTCTTGCAGTTGCGGCTTGGTCTTGCAGTTGCGGCTTGGCCTTGCAGTTGCGGAATGGTCTTGCAGTTGCAGAATGGTCTTGCAGTTGCGGCATGGTCTTGCAGTTGCGGAATGGTCTTGCAGTTGCAGCTTGGTCTTGCAGTTGCGGAATGGTCTTACAGTTGCGGCTTGGTCTTGCAGTTGCGGAATAGTCTTGCAGTTGCAGCATGGTCTTGCAATGGTCGTGATCTGATTTTTAGGGGGCAGTAAACATGATAGGAGCCTTTATATTTTTCCTTTTCATTTCCAAGCGCGTACTTCCTTTCTGGTTGTTTATATTGGGATGATAAAATAGTTTCTGTTTATCACCAAATTGCTGAAAGTCAGCTGTTGCCCACAGCGGTTGAAGTCACATCATCCCGAGACACTACTGTGTGTCCCGTCACACCAAGAAATATATATAAATACAGTAATATTGTTTTCATATTATACTCTTTGTATTTTTTGTAAGTAAACATATGGGGGTAGATTCAGAAAGAAGTTACGCTGGCGTATCTATTGATACGCCGCGTAACTTCTAGGATGCTCCGACGTATCTTTTTTCTGTATTCAGAAAACAAGATACGCCGGAATTTGGCTAAGATCCGACTGGCGTAAGTCTCTTACGCCGTCGTATCTTAGTTGCATATTTACGCTGGCCGCTAGGTGGCGCTTCCGTCGATTTAAGTGAGGAATATGCAAATTAGGTAGATACGCCGATTCAGAAACGTACGTCCGCCCGGCGCATTATTTTACGTCGTTTACGTTAGGCTTTTTCCGGCGTAAAGTTACCCCTGATATATGAGGCGTATCCTATGTTAAGTATGGACGTCGGGCCAGCGTCGAATTTTCCGTCGATTACGTCGTTTGTGTAAGTCGTTCGCGAATAGGGCTGTGCGTAATTTACGTTCATGTCGAAAGCATTGGCTTTTTGCGGGTTAATTTGGAGCATGCGCACTGGGTTACGTTCACAGACAGCGCATGCGCCGTTAGTCAAAAACGTCATTTACGTGGGGTCATGTTTTATTTACATAAAACACGCCCACCTCTTCACAATTTGAATTAGGCGCGCTTACGCCGGCAGATTTACGCTACGCCGCCGTAACTTAGGGCGCAGGTTCTTGGTTAATACAGAACCTGCCTCACTAAGTTACAGCGGCGTAGCGTATCTGAGATACGCTCGCACAAAGTTACGGCGGGCTATCTGAATCTAGCCCATAGTCTGCTACATTCTTTAACCACTTAAAGGGGTTGTAACGGATTTTTTTTTCTCCCTATATAGCTTCCTTTACCTTAGTGCAGTCCTCCTTCACTTACCTCATCCTTCCATTTTGCTTTTAAATGTCCTTATTTCTTCTGAGAAATCCTCACTGCCTGTTCTTCTGTCTGTAACTCCACACCGTAATGCAAGGCTTTCTCCCTGGTGTGGAGAAAGCCTCTTGAGGGGGGAGGGGGTGAGCAGGAGAGTCAGGACACTCTGTACTTTGCAGATAGAGAAAGGAGCTGTGTGTTAGTGGGCGTCCTGACACTCCTGCTCGCCCCCTCCCCCCTCAAGAGGCTTTCTCCACACCAGAGAGAAAGCCTTGCATTACTGTGTGGAGTTACAGACAGAAGAACAGGAAGTAAGGATTTCTCAGAAGAAATAAAAACATTTAAAAGCAAAATGGAAGGATGAGGTAAGTGAAGGAGGACTGCACTAAGGTAAAGGAAGCTATTTAGGGAAAAACAAATTGTCCCTTTCAGCCCCTTTAAAGACCAGACCTTTTTCTTACATTTGTTGTTTACAAGTAACAATCAGTATTTTTTGCAAGAAAATTACTTATAACCCCCAAACATTATATATATTTTTTTAGGGACCCTAAAAATAAAAGAGCGGTAGTTGTGATATTTCATGTCACACTGTATTTACGCAACACTCCTTCAAACGCATTTTTTTGGGTAAAAATACACTTACCGTATATACTTGAGTATGAGCCAACCTGAGTATAAGCCGTGGACCTAATTTTACCCCAAAAAACTGTGAAAACGCATTGACTCGAGTATAAGCCTAGGGTGGGAATGCAGCAGCTACTGTAAGCGGAAAAGAGGGTCAACAATGCCCATTTGCACGCCTCACTGTGCCATACCTCATTGTGCCCATTGCAGTCTCACTGTGCCATACCTCAATATGCCCATTGCAGTCTCACTGTGCCATACGGTACTCTCTGTGCCCATTGCAGTCTCACTGTGCCCATTGCAGTCTCACTGTGCCCATTGCAATCTCACTGTGCCATACGGTACTCACTGTGCCCATTGCAGTCTCACTGTGTCATACGGTACTCACTGTGCCCATTGCAGTCTCACTGTGCCCTTTGCAGTCTCACTGTGCCCACTGCAGTGTCACTGTGCCATACGGTACTTACTGCACCCATTGCAGTCTCACTGTGCCCGAGTACCTGAATTCTTCACAGGTGTTCATTTTTTAAAAGTCGCGGCTTCCTCCTGGCGTTCCGTGATAGGCATTTGACACTGTGTTCCGCCTATCACAGAGGTCCTCTCATCCTCAGACTCAGTCTCCCAGCAGACACTGTGTTCAGTGTTCCGCCTATCACAGACATTCTTTCATCCTCGGATCAAGAGGATGTCCGTGATTGGCGGAACACTGAACACAGTGTCTGCTGGGAAACTGTCCGAGGATGAGAGGACCTCCGAGTCACGGGGAAAGAAAAATAATTGTCAAAGGATCTGCGGGAAAAGGTAGTTGAACTGTATAAAACAGGAAAGGGATATAAAAAGATATCCAAGGAATTGAGAATGCCAATCAGCAGTGTTCAAACTCTAATCAAGAAGTGGAAAATGAGGAGTTCTGGTGAAACCAAACCACGGTCAGGTAGACCAACTAAAATTTTAGCCACAACTGCCAGGAAAATTGTTTGTGATGCAAAGAAAAACCCACAAATAACTTCAGGTGAAATTCAGGACTCTCTGAAAACATGTTGTGTGGGTGTTTCAAGATGCAGAATAAGGAGGGACTTGAAGAAAGATGGGCTGCATGGTCGATTCGCCAGAAGAAAGCCATTACTACGCAAATGCCACAAAGTATCCTCCTTACAATACGCCAAACAGCACAGAGACAAGCCTCAAACCTTCTGGCGCAAAGTCATTTGGAGGGATGAGACCAAAATTTAGCTTTTTGGCCACAACCATAAACACTACATTTGGAGAGGAGACAACAAGGCCTATGATGAAAGGTACACCATTCCTACTGTGAAACATGGAGGTGGATCGCTGATGTTTTGGGGATGTGTGAGCTACAAAGGCACAGGATTTGGTCAAAATTGTTGGCAAGATGAATGCGGTATGTTATCAATAAATACTGGAGGAACATTTCATTTATCAGCCAGGAAGCTGCGCATGGGACGTACTTTGACATTCTAACATGACAATGATCCAAAACACAAGGCCAAGTCGACCTGTCATTGGCTACAGCAGAATAAAGTGAAGGTTCTGGAGTGACCATCTCACTCTCCTGACCTCAATATCATTGAGCCCCTCTGGGGAGATCTCAAACGTGCCGTTCATGCAAAACAGCCCAAGAATTTACAGGAACTGGAGGCTTTTTGCCCAGAGGAATGGGCAGCTTTACCATCTGAGGAGATAAAGAGCCTCATCCACAAATACCACAAAAGACTTCAAGCTGGCATTGATGGTAAAGGGGGCAATACACAGTATTAAGGACTGGGGTATGTAAACTTTTGATCAGGGTCATTTGGGTAGTTTCTGTTGCCGTCATGACTTAAAAAGAGTAAACACAGTTGATTGATAATAAATGGCTTCAGCCAAACACTAACCACGAGAAAGAAATGTTTTTGTGTTATCATTCATATTCGCTGAATAATGGCCAAGAAATCATAAATTCTGTCAGGGTATGTAAACTTATGAGCACAAATGTATATATACATACACACACCAAATTGTCAAAAGTATTGGGACGGCTGCCTTTACACGCACATGAATTTTAATGGCATCTCAGTCCAGAGGGGCGGCCAAGATGTTTAGAGTTGGTTCACTTTTTTGATTTTTTTCATGAAATGGTGAACTTGCTCTTCAGGTTCCTTCAAATGAAGGACAATTGGGTGCTATTCAAAACTCAAAGTCCTTCCATTGCATGTGGGTCTTATGTAACTTTTGTTAATTGGTACTGGGCCAGTATCATACATTTCTTTTATTTTTGTTGGCAAAACTACAAATAGTAGTCTTAACCACTTAAGACCCGGACCAAAATGCAGCTAAAGGACCCGGCAAGGTTTTGAGATTTAAAAGATAATTGCGCGGTCGTGCGACGTGGCTCCCAAACAAAATTGGCGTCCTTTTTTTCCCACAAATAGAGCTTCCTTTTGGTGGTATTTGATCACCTCTACGGTTTTTATTTTTTGCGCTATAAACAAAAATAGAGCGACAATTTTGAAAAAAATTCAATATTTTTTACTTTTTGCTATAATAAATATCCCCCAAAAATATATATATAAAAAAAAAAAAAATTCCTCAGTTTAGGCCGATACGTATTCTTCTACATATTTTTGGTAAAAAAAAAATCGCAATAAGCATTTATCGGTTGGTTTGCGCAAAATTTATAGCGTTTACAAAATACATTTTTATTAATTGTTTTTACTAATAATGTCGGCGATCAGCGATTTTTTTCGTGACTGCGACATTATGGCGGACACTTCGGACAATTTTGACACATTTTTGGGACCATTGTCATTTTCACAGCAAAAAATACATTTAAATTGCATTGTTTATTGTGAAAATGACAATTGCAGTTTGGGAGTTAACCACAAGGGGGCGCTGATGGGGTTATGTGTGACCTGAAGTGTGTTTACAACTGTAGGGGGGTGTAGCTGTAGGTGTGACGTCATCGATTGTGTCCCCCTATAAAAGGGAACACACGATCGATGCCGCCGCCACAGTGAAGAACAGGGAAGCTATGTTTACACACGGCTCTCCCCGTTCTTCACCCCCGGGGACCAATCGCGGGACTCCAGCAGGGATCGGGTCCACGAGTCCCACGGTCCCGGAGCTTCGGACCGGGTTGCGGGCGCGCGCCTTAGGCGCGCGCCTGCGACCCACGGCTGAGTACTAGCACAGGACCTACCTGTACATGCTTGTGCCCAGCCGTGCCATTCTGCCGACCTATATGTGCAGGAGGCGGTCCTTAAGTGGTTAAAACAAGCATAAAGTACAAGGCCCTTATGGGCATTGCAATATACATTGTCAATAATATTGGGCCACCTGCCTTTACACGCACATGAATTTTAATGGAATTCCAGTCTTAGTCCGTAGGGTTCAATAGTGAGTTGGCCCACCCTTTGCAGCTATAACAGCTTCAACTCTTCTGGGAAGGCTGTCCACAAGGTTTAGGAGGGTGTCTATGGGAATGTTTGACCATTCTTCCAGAAGCACATTTGTGAGGTCAGGCACTGATGTTGGATGAGAAGGCCTGGCTCGCAATCTCCGTTCTAATTCATCGCAAAGGTTTTCTATCGGGTTGAGGTCAGGACTCTATGCAGGCCAGTCAAGTTTCTCCAACCCAAACAGACTCATCCATGTCTTTATGGACCTTGCTTTGTGCACTGGTCCAAATCATTTGGTGGAGGGGGGATTATGGTGGGGGGTTGTTTTTCAGGGGTTGGGTTGGCCCCTTAGTTCCAGTGAAGGGAACTCTTAAAGCGGGAGTTCACCCAATTAAGTATTTTTTTCCCTTTTCCCCTTAGATTCTTGCTCGTTTTGTCTAGGGGAATCGGCTAGTTGTTTTAAAATATGAGCCGTACTTACCGTTTTCGAGATGCATCCTCTCCGTCGCTTCCGGGTATGGGTCTTCGGGAGCGGGCGTTCCTTCTTGAGTGACAGCCTTCCGAGAGGCTTCCGACGGTCGCATCCATCGCGTCACTAGTAGCCGAAAGAAGCCGAACGTCGGCGGCTCTATACTGCGCCTGCGCACCGACGTTCGGCTTCTTTCGGAAAATCGTGACGCGATGGATGCGACCGTCGGAAGCCTCTCGGAAGACTGTCAATCAAAATAGGAACGCCCAGTCCCGCAGCCCATACCCAGAAGCGACGGAGAAGATGCATCTCGTAAACGGTAAGTACGACTCATATTTTAAAACAACTAGCCGATTCCCCTAGACAAAACGAGCAGGAATCTAGGGGGAAAAATAGTTATGTATGGGTGAACCTCCGCTTTAAGCCATCAGCACACCAAGATATGTTGGACAATTTCATGCTCCCAACTTTGTGGGAACAGTTTGGGGACGGCCCCTTCCTGTTCCAACATGACTGCGCACCAGAGCACAAATCAAATAAACATGGATGAGCGAGTTTGGGGTGGAGGAACTTGACTGGCCTGCACAGAGTCCTGACTTCAACACGATAGAACACCTTTGGGATGAATTAGAGCGGAGATTGCGAGCCAGGCCTTCTCATCCAACATCAGTGCCTGACCTCATAAATGCGCTTCTGGAAGAATGGTCAAACATTCCCATAGACACACTCCTAAACCTTGTGGACGGCCTTCCCAGAAGAGTTGATCAGGGACTGTTTTAAGGACAACTCCTGATTTCAAGATATTAAAAATGACTGGTAATCATGATGATTGCACAATTGATGTGAACACAGGTTCCCCTTAGTCATTAAGAAAAATATTTTCAGTACTCTGCAGATTAAAAACATCTGATGGCTGTGTGATGTGTGCTGGGACATCCGCCTGTCGTCTGCATGGGAAGCCCAGGCCTCCTATAATAGATATAGTAACAAATCCTGCAGAGCACACACAATCGATTTCCCCTTATATGGAGGGATCATCAGACACGTTTTCATATAAAGTGCAGCATACCGAGTAATGTGTCAGTATAACCCTTCCAAGTAATTATTATGTCTCCCAGACATCACAGAACCCCCCCTGACAGTGCCACGTTGTGCCTTTCTCTCCGGGGTGGCACCGTCTTCATTGAGGCATCATCCAGGGTCACCATCTGCTGCCTCGGAGATGTTGCCGTAAATCATATGTCATGAGTGGATTAAGCAGACTTGTAAGGTTACTGATAGGATCTTGCCGTCTAATGTTGCTACTGGTGTTACATATGTTGGCCACCTGGATGTTGTCTTTCATGAGAGATCTAAGGATGATTGTAGGTCACGGCTACCAACTTCGGTGAAATACATTCCAGATGCATCCAAAACAGGAGGCATTTAACTAGTCAGCCTATAGAAAAATTATGGCCGGACCGGACTTCTGTCAATAGATGCCATATGACGTCCTCCCGTATAGCACTACACAGTTGATGACTGATCAGTGTACCGTACCATGTGATCATTGTGATCAATCACAGCAGATCACATGACAGTTGTAAACAACGGGTGTCTTCCTTTTATGCAATTGGTCACAGTGATCACATGGCACATGACAGTTGTAAACAACGGGCGGCTTCCTTTTATGCAATTGGTCACAGTGATCACATGGCACATGACAGTTGTAAACAACGGGTGGCTTCCTTTTATGTGATTGGTCACAGTGATCACATGACAGTTGTAAACAACGGGTGGCTTCCTTTCATGCGATTGGTCACAGTGATCACATGGCACATGACAGTTGTAAACAAGGGTGGCTTCCTTTAATGCGATTGGTCACAGTGAGCACATGACAGTTGTAAACAACTGGTGGCTTCCTTTCGTGCGATTGGTCATAGTGATCACATGGCAGTTGTAAACAACGGGTGTCTTCCTTTTATGCAATTGGTCACAGTGATCACATGGCACATGACAGTTGTAAACAACGGGTGGCTTCCTTTTATGCAATTAGTCACAGTGATCACATGGCACATGACAGTTGTAAACAATGGGTGGCTTCCTTTTATGCAATTGGTCACAGTGATCACATGGCACATGACAGTTGTAAACAACGGGTGGCTTCCTTTTATGTGATTGGTCATAGTGATCACATGACAGTTGTAAACAACGGGTGGCTTCCTTTCATGCGATTGGTCACAGTGATCACATGGCACATGACAGTTGTAAACAAGGGTGGCTTCCTTTAATGTGATTGGTCACAGTGAGCACATGGCACATGACAGTTGTAAACAACGGGTGGCTTCTTTTCGTGCGATTGGTCATAGTGATCACATGACAGTTGTAAACAACGGGTGGCTTCCTTTAGTGCGATTGGTCACAGTGATCACATGGCACATGGCAGCTGTAAACAACGGGTGGCTTCCTTTCAATCGATTGGTCACAGTGAGCACATGACAGCTGTAAACAACGGGTGGCTTCCTTTCATGCGATTGGTCACAGAGATCACGTCACATGACAGCTGTAAACAACAGGTGGCTTCCTTTCATACGATTGGTCACAGTGATCACATGGCACATGACAGTTGTAAACAACTGGTGGCTTCCTTTCATGCGATTGGTCACAATGAGCACAGGACACATGACAGTTGTAAACAGCGGGTGGCTTCCTTACATGCGATTGGTCACAGTGATCACATGGTACATGACAGTTGTAAACAACGGGTGGCTTCCTTTGATGAGATTGGTCACAGTGAGAACATGGTATAGACAGGGCCAATCCACAGCCCATCTGTGCCATGTGATTAGCTGTGCCCTGTCCATCCCTGCCTCCCATATCCATGTGCCCAGCCCCTTTCAGGACACCGGTGCATGAATTTTTTTTTTAAGCACCGATTTAGGGCCAGAGGTTTTAATAAGCTTTAATATAGGGTGGGCTTGGGTC
The DNA here is from genome assembly GCF_905171775.1 of Rana temporaria. Taxonomy (NCBI): domain Eukaryota; kingdom Metazoa; phylum Chordata; class Amphibia; order Anura; family Ranidae; genus Rana; species Rana temporaria. The sequence goes on from NC_053497.1 coordinate 20,048,200, forward strand.
ACAGAGAGTGCGCTCCGATCCCACCCAGGTGTGTTACAACAGCGAATGAATTTTCGCTGTTGTAACACTGATCCTTCCCCCGGCCAATCAGGAAGCGGGTTTTGACACCGGTCACCCGATTGGCTGAAAGGAGGAGGAGGGGAGGAGCTGGAAGCGATGTCGCAATGTCGGCACTCGAAGCTGATCTCTCCCTCGGCCCTCGGGTGCTGCCGCTGCCATCTTTGGTAAGGGAATCAGGAAGTGAAGCCTTCCCGCTTCACTTCCTGGTTCCCTACTACGCATGCGCGAGTCGCGATGCGCGATCCCACTGGTCCCTGCTGTCTTCTGGTACCTGTGTGTCTCCCAGAAGACAGCGGGAGGACGGCGTAGGCGCCGGACGTGGCGTAGGTCACCGCAGTGATCTATGCCTGGAAGTGGGAGCAAATACCTGGATTACACAGGTATCTGCTCCCTCCTTTGCCCTGAAAGGTGCCAAATGTGACACCGGAGGAGGGGAGGAATCAAAAAAGCGGAAGTTCTATTTTTGGGTGGAACATCGCTTTAATGCTCAATTTTGGTCTCATCTGACCACAGCCTTTTCTCCCAATCCTTCTCTCAATCATTTAGATGTTCATTGGCAAACTTCAGAGACAAAAATTGAGCTCTTTGAATCGCCGCGTTTGGAGGAAGAAAAATGCTGACTATGACCCCAAGAGCACCATCCCTACAGTCAAGCAGGAGGTGGAAACATTATGCTTTGGGGCTTTTTCTCTGCTAAAGACACAGGCCAACTTTGCCGCACTGAGGGGTCAGTGGATGGGGCCATGTATTGTAAAGTCTTGGATTGGATTGGAATCCACTGAAGATGGATCATGGATGGGTCATCCAGCATGACAATAACCCTAAACATACCGCCAGGGCAACAAAGGAGTGGCTCAAAAAGAAGCACACTAAGGTCATGGAGTGGCCTAGCCAGTCTCCAGACCTTAATCCTATAGAATATGTATGGAGGGAGCTGAAACTTTGAGTTGCCAAGAGACGGCCAAGTAACATTAAGGATTTAGAGAAGAAGAGTGGACCAAAATCCCTCATGAGATGTGTGCAAACCTGATCACCAACTACAAGAAACGTCTGACCTCTGTGCTTCCCAACAAGTGTTTCTCTACCAAATACTAAGGCCCCGTACACACGTCTGAGAAACTCGACGAGCAAAACACATCGTTCCTTGTGAAGCTGCCGAGGATCTCGGCGAGCCAAATTTCCCCATTGACTAACGAGGAAATAGAGAACATGTTCTCTATTTGGCTCGACGAGTTCCTCGTCGGTTTCCTCGGCCAAAAGTGTACACACGACTGTTCTCCTCGGCAGAATACGGCTCCCATCGAGTTTCTGGCTGAATTCTGCCGAGAAACTCGGTCGTGTGTACGGGGCCTAAGGCCTCGTACACACGCAAAAACCAACAAGAAACTTGCTGGGAGACATTATTTTGCCAAGGAAACTGGTCGTGTGTACATTTTCGTAGAGGAAACTGTCGAGAAACTCGACGAGCCAAAAAGAGAGCAAGTTCTCTATTTCCTCGACGGGAATGGAGAAACTTGCCTTGTCGAGTTCCTCGACAGCCTAACAAGGAACTCGACGAGGAAAACGATGTGTTTTGCCCGTCGAGTTCCTCGGTCGTGTGTACGAGGCTTGAGTCATGTTTTGCTTGGGGATCAAATAAATCACTAAACTGTAACTAAATTTATAACATTTTTATCGTGTTTATTGGTTTTTGGTGTTCTTTCTTTAACATTTAAAATAGACCTAGGATAAAAATGATAGACCCTTCATCTCTTTGTAAGTAGGCAAACTTACAAAATCCGCAGGGGGTCAAATAATTACTCCCCCCCCCCCCGTAAGCATGTACCAAAAAAAAAAAGAAATACTCTAGTAGTAAAAGGGTTCATGCGTGTTGACTTGCTTTATGACACATGTCGGTATGCAATGTAAAGTGCCTTCCAACGCACGTAAAAGAGAAAATCCCACTGCGATGCATGTTGATGTGTGTTGACACCAGGTTTTCCCTTAAGCCTCGTACACACGCACGGTTTTCTTGGCAAGAAAACTGCTGGCAGAACTTTCTTGCCGAGTAAACCGAGCGTGTGTACGAGGCTTTGAGTTTTCTCGACAAGAAAACTGCCCAGAATCTCGACGAGAAAAATAGAGAACTTGCACTCTATTTTCTCGTCGTGAGATTCTCGGCAGTGTTTTCCTGCCGAGAAACCCGAGAGTGTGTATACTTACCTCTCCATGGAAACCAGCGCATGCTCGAAATGACTTTGACGCATGCGCGGTAGCTTCCAAGGAATAGGTAGGGTGAAGCAAGATGCCGGCGACGGCATCAAATGTGATGAGCGCTAGCTCGTCGTACTAGATGACGTCACCGCGTCCGTGCCATTTAAAAGAACGGCGGTTCTTTTGAATGGCCCGTGTGTACACTCGCCCGGCAAGAGAATCTTGCCAAGAATCTCGTCAGGAAAAACAACGTTTTTTTTACTGACGAGATTCTTGTTTTTCCTGACGAGATTCTTGGCAAGATTCTCTTGCCGGGCGAGTGTACACACGGGCCATTCAAAAGAACCGCCGTTCTTTTAAATGGCACGGACTCGGTGACGTCATCTAGTACGACGAGCTAGCGCTCATCATATTCGATGCCGTCGCCGCCATCTTGCTTCACCCTACCTATTTCTTGGCAGTTTCCTTCAGACCGTTGTCCTCTGGCTATCCTATCGTGTGTACGCGGCCTTACAATTTCTCCAAATATTACTATAGTGTAGAATATATGAACATAATTATAATATTACTTAAAAAATTGTAAATACGAAATAATAGAACAATTAAAAATAATAATACTTAAAAAAGTAAAGGAAGAAAAACCTAGAGGCTTGAGGCATGAAGGACTTCATGGTCCTGCTTGTAGACTTGCCCCTGGGCTGCTCTTACAGCGTTGCCTTTGGACCTTGCCCTTGCCGTTGTCTTGAGCTCTGATATTTGTGAGCCTGCCAAGACTGCTCAGTGGTAGAGACTGCCAAGAGACTGCCCAGATACAGGGAACATCAACACGGCCAAGCGTAGCGAATGCAGAAGAAAAGCACATGGCACAGAGTACCTGTCTTGTAACACAGGCTTCCCTGCCCAGCTCTGCCCTAACAGCAAAGAATAGTAGTCTGCAAATATTGTATATTTTAAATTACATAATAAAATATAAGTTAAATCCTGCTCTCTGTATAGTACACACAATTGTCCTTTTATTAATAATTATTATTTTTTTTTTTTTATAAATGTGTATCATACACAATGGTCTTTTTTTAAATATATTTATTAAAATATATAGTTTTCTATATGTGTATCATAGAAAATTGTCTTTTTTTTTAAATAAATGTGTATCATACACAATTTGTCTATTTTTTTAATACATATTTTGATTTCTTTTTTTTTTTTTATAAAATGTGTATTATATTGAATTGTCTTTCTTAAAGCGGAGGTTCACTCAAAAATCCACTTTTTGACATTAGCTGTAGCATACTGCTAACATCTGCAGTATGCTGTTTTTTTTTTTTTTTACACTTGTACTTATCGTTATATGAGCCCTTGTTTTCCGGCTCCGAGCGGGGAATCCTACGGGGAATGGGCGTTTCTAAGCGAAGAGGAGTTGATTGACGGCTGCTAAGGCGCGTCTTGGCCTCTGTTTAATCTTCAACTGCCATGATGCTGCACATGTGATCAGTTATGACACCAGCAATTGGATGGTTTGACAGTTTGGTTGAGAGCACAACCAATGTGACAGTTAGCATTCCCGGCATGCCAGGAATGTAACTGCTTTTTCAAACTGTTAAATTGATGGGTTTACTTCCGCTTTAAGGATGCTGGAAAGTTCATTTTGAGGGTGAACCTCCGCTTTAAATACTTTTTTTATTTTTTAAATAAATGTGTATGATATACAATTGTTTTGTTTTTTAAATAAATGTTTCAATTCCTCAAGACGCCTATTGGAATCCACCTTACGTCAGAGACCCTATCAAAAAATGAAACACAAGAATTCTGCAATGAACTATCATTGACAAAATTGAAAAAATCCGGGAAACAATTAAACAGAAAAAAACAACATACATCACTCCTACAAATCAAGAAGGAAACATCAATACAAATATTCTACAATCAACAAAATTTACACTGGACCCAATCACCACGGATACCACCAAAAGCATCATCGGAAGTCTCCGAGACAGTAGCCTGCCAAACTACATTATTCCCACAAACCTTCTGAAAGAATTTTTCCGACACCTTGGCACCCATTATCACACACCTCATAAATCAATCATTTAAAGAAGGTATGGTTCCGACCTCCCTCAAGCAAGGTATAATCAAACCCCTCCTCAAGAAACCTAACCTCAACCCCAAAGACCCAAACCACCGCCGACCTGTAACTAGCCTTAACGTCTTCTCCAAGATCATTGAAAAAGCAGTAGTACAACAGCTACAACACCATTTGGACACCCACAAACTACTGGACCCACTACAATCAGGTTTCCGCCCAGGACACGGGACGGAAACGGCACTTCTCAAAATATGGGATGACGCCCTTGAAGCAGCAGACGACGGAGAATCGTGTCTACTGGTACTGCTGGACCTTAGTGCTGCTTTTGACACAGTAGACCACAAATTGTTGCTGACTCGCCTTACAGAAGTAGCCGGAGTAGCAGACGCGGATCGACCCTGGTTCACATCGTTCCTGGAGAATCGATCCCAGACAATGAAACTAGGAGCCTTCACTTCAGAAGCACGTATCATTTCATGCGGAGTCCCTTAAGGATCACCCCTGTCGCCCGTACTCTTCAACATATACCTTCGTCTGCTCCTCAAAATCATCAGTAAACAGGACCTACTCTACCATTCCTACGCTGACGACACTCAACTTTACCTTCGCATCAGCAACAAAAAAGACCAATATCATGGACTAGAACAATGCCTCACATTGATAGACGACTGGATGACGGAGAGCCATCTTAAACTTAATGGATCCAAAACAGAACTTCTTCTGCTTCACGCAAACCGAAAGACAAACTCTAGGACGCCACCACCCATTCTGGGACAATCCATCATCCCAAGCAGCAAAGTCAAAAATCTAGGAGTCACCTTTGGCTCTGACATGACTATAGATGCACAAATAGAAGCAGTAGTCAGCAGATCTCACCATCTTCTACGCCTGCTACGAAGACTCGTCCCCTTCATCCCGGAAGAAGATACAGCAGTATTAGTTGGAACAGTTATCAACTCCAGGCTCGACTATGCAAACTCCCTCTACCTCGGACTCCCCAAATACCAGATTTCTCGTCTACAAGTCGTCCAGAACACGGCAGCCAGACTGATAACAGGAAAAAAAAAAACTGGGAATCAATCACCACGTGAGGACCCTTCATTGGTTAGTTGTAAAGGATCGAGTCACATTCAAGGCCCTCTGCCTCACTCACAAATGTACACAAGGAATCGCCCCTCAATATTTATGCGAGAAAATAAAATACTACACCCCAATCACGTTCTTCGATCAACCAATCAAAATCTACTTCAAATCCCCAAGGCCTGCTACAAGTCAAAAGGAGAACAAAGATTCGCAGTCCAAGGACCCCGGCTGTGGAACACACTACCAAATAACATCCGAATGGAAGAAAATCATCAGGCCTTCAGAAAAAAACTCAAGACCCACCTCTTCTGAAGGATCAGGACGACAATGGATACCAAGCACCTTGAGGCGATTCAGTTCGCATTTGTAGCGCTATGCAAGTTATTCACTCACTCAAAGTCCACCTTATACCAGAGACCCCCTTACATCAGGGTCCCTGTTAATGTCTACCTTACATCAGGGTCCCCAACATAGTCCCCCCTTATATCAGAGTCCCCCTTTATCTCAAGGTCCATATTAAAGTCCACCCTACATCAGGGTCCCCTCAAAGTTCCCTTATATCAAAGTCCGCCTCACATCAGGTTCCCTTGTTATATAGCAAAAAGCTTCCCTCCAAAGAAGGAAAAACACTGCGCTAACAATAAACCAAAATTATGAAAAAAAGGACCACACGAGTGTGTGGAAAAAAGCTGCCAGTACCAGTACTCTAAGATACCCAAAGTAAGAACAAAATACAAAAACCAAGGTACAGCGCTGTGCATAGGGAGAGGGGTTCAAACAAAGACCGTAGGCAGCTTCTGCTAACTCTACTCCTCAATGTTCTCGTATTAACCCCCCTGTCGGTATTCCCGAGTCTGACTCGGGTGAGATTTTTTGGGCTATGATCGGTAACCCCGAGTCAGACTCGGGCTCGCCTCGCTGAATCCACAGGCATGGTTTACTTACCTTGTCCCTGGATCCAGCGATGTCACCGCGCTGTGTGAGCGAGCGGGACCTCGCTCGATTCACACAGTGTCCTCCTGTGCCGCCGATCTCCGTTCCCTGCGACGTTATGACGCACGGGAGCGGAGAACGGCGCCAAATTCAAAAAGGTAAACAAACACAATACATACAGTATACTGTAATCTTATAGATTACAGTACTGTATGTAAAAAATACACACCCCCCTTGTCCCTAGTGGTCTGCCCAGTGCCCTACATGTTCTTTTATATAATAAAAACTGTTCTTTCTGCCTGAATACTGTAGATTGTCCATAGCAACCAAAAGTGTCCCTTTATGTCAAAAATGGTTTTAGAGCAGCTAGAAAACAGCGATAATAAATTATAATCACTTGCAGAATTGTGCGATAGCGATTTGTGGGGAAATTCGTCATAAAAAAATAAAAGTAATGACAGCGACAATTCTGCAACTGAGCAAATTTCAGTGATTTTGAGTTGATTACATTATTGAATATTTTTTATTATAATTATATTATTATTTGTTATAATTATTTATAATTATTTATTATATTATAATTTATAATTTTGTTTTTAAAAAAATTTCATACCCGGGATGCCTACTAGACTCTTGTTTGGTCAGATTTAAATGAGTTATTCCTAAGAATTACAGGCCTACAGTATAAAACGCCAAATTTCCTTGCAAATAATGGTACGGCTTTCAGCACCTTTATTCTAAAATAATCATACCGCCAGGGAGGTTAAGGTCACGTCACTGACACTAGCTGGGTAATATTTTGTAGCGGGCCGGATGTGGCCCACGGGCCGTAGTTTGGAGACCTCTTATCTATAAGGTTCTAGCGTCTCATTGAATCGCGTTGCACTGGAAAGGCTTTAAACTTTTTTTTGTTTCCGGGGACAACCACGAGAAGCAATGTGGAAGATAAAGGGCCACCAGTCAGATTTTCACAAGTACTATTTAAGTGTCATTAAAAATGAAAGCAGAGGCCTAATTGGTTAATTTCGGTTACTGAGCAATTTTTCCTTTGCTGCAATTTCCAAAATTGCCCCCCTGAGTATTGTGTGAATTCGTTTTTTTAAGGAAATACAAAGTAACTTGGGAGGGAGGAGGTCTCACTAGGCTCATTTCTTAACCCTTTTTAGGGCCAGTTCAACCAGACTGTAAATTCCTTATAACATTTACCAACCCTGATAGGACGATTTAGGTTACTGTAGCTGTTGTAACTAGTTAAAAAATTTGAGATATTTTATCAAATTTCTTGGTATTGTATTAAAGTAGATATAAACCCAATTACAAAAACTCTTCTATACGCCAACATTCTCTCAAACACTCTGATTTTCTTTTTTTATTTCTTTTGAAATACATATTTATATTATGTATTTTTTGAATACATATTTATAATTTTTTTCCAATAAATATCTATTCTGATTATTATATTATATATTTCTCTGTTTACAAATATTTATATTATTATTTTTTTTTTTTTTAAATATATATATTTATTATAATCAACTCTAAAATGCCATATACCCAAAAGGAAAACAGTGGAGCTAATTATGAGCATAATCTGTTCCAGGAGAATGCTCGTAATCCAAAGTCCTCGCATATGAAAGCGAGTTTCCCCATTGAAGTCAATGGAAACTAAAATAATTTGTTCCGCATTGACTTCAATAGCATGCAATACCACATGCGGCCAGAGGTGGGGGGCGCTGGAGAGCCTCGTAAACACTCAGAAAGGGCCGAGGACACCTCAGCTGAACTCTGAAAACCTTGGAATGGCTCAGGAATGGAGTATTTTTTCCGAGATTTTCCAAGCATTTACGAACTTCTCTGCTCAGCTCCGGCCAAACGCTGTGGCTTGGGCTTGAATCCTGCTCGTTTTATGAAACGCTTGTTATCCGCGTTACTCGCAATCCGAGGTTCCACTGTATATAATATCTTTGACTGTTCGGCTGCAACACTCGACTGGAAAAGAAGTCTATCAACAGACTTTATATTAGGTTTCAAAGCACGATTTACAGAGAGAAAAAAAGTCCCCTAAAAGCATTTTCCATAAACTGCTAAAGAAAAAGTGCAGATGTTTGAGTGCTGAGATGAGATCGATTTAACGTTTTAATTTAAAAAAAGCTTTTCAACACTAAGGGAAAAAAATCAAAGGTTATCGGGGAAACTGCTGAAGATGGCTTTTTTTGCAAGCCCTCGTTTTTTTTTTAGGTAGTCATACTACAAAATAAACTAAAAATAAGTAAAGAAAAAAAAAAAGTCGAAAAAGCTGAAAGCAAGTAAAGCCTCGTACACACGACCGAGTTTCTCGGCAAAAACCAGCAAGTAACTTGCTGGGAGATATTTTTTTGCGGAGGAAACCGGTCGTGTGCACATTTTCGTCAAGGAAACTGTCGAGAAACTCGACGAGCCCAAAAAACAAGCAAGTTCTCTATTTCCTCAACGGGAATGGAGAAACTTGCCTTGTCGAGTTCATTGACAGCCTAACAAGGAACTCGACGAGAAAACCGATGTGTTTCGCCCGTCGAGTTCCTCGGTCGTGTGTTCGAGGCTTCAAATGGTGTTATCAATAATTTTTGCAAGATGGTAGGCAGCTCCATTGAGTTCATCTAGTCAATCCTGAATAAACACATTATGGCCTTTTACTATGTGGACCTCCCTCCAAATAATCAAGTTCAGGTGTTTCCATTGAATCATCTCCGTAAAACAACATTATACAAAGACATCGGTCACAACCGCGTACTTCCAACCTTGTGGCAACAGTTTGGTGAAGACCTTTTTTTTTGTTCCAGCAAGGCACACTTCTGCACAAGACCAGCTCTGTAAGTATTTGGATTGACCAATTTAGGGCTGAGAAACTCAAGTGGTCCTCACAAGTCCCGACCTCAACACCTTTGGGATCAGGTCTTCTCATCCAACATTAGTAGTTTACCTCAAGCCTACTGAACACCATTTGGATCAAGTCTTCTTATCTAACATTAGTAGTTAGTAGACATTACTCCCATAGCTCCTGAATGCTGCAAAGAGCCAAATATCCTCAGGCCTCGTACACACGACCGAGAAACTCGACGGGCGAAAACACATCGAGTTCCTCGTCGAGTTCCTTGTTAGGCTTGTCGAGGAACTCGACAAGCTTGCTTTGCGTACACACAGTCAAGCCAAAATCTCCTCGTTCTCAAACGCGGTGACATACAACACATACAACGGCAGGGAAAGTTGGATTCCACTGGCTAAACTCTTGGGGCTGCTTTTACTAATTTCATGTGTTTGTGTGTTAAATAAAAGTTTGGTAAGAGATGATTTGCACTTTTCAGTCTGTTACAGCTTTAAAAATGTGTTATCTCCATTACAAATGCTACTTTTACTCCCGTCACATACTTTAATCTGAGCAAGCGCGGGTTTCTTAGCATACAGTTGTCCGAGTTTCTCGTCGAAAACCAGCACGTCGAGGATCTCGACGAGCCAAATCAGACTCCCGTCGAGAAAATAGAGAACTTGCTCTCTTTTTAGCTCGATGAGGTTCTCGACAGTTTCCTCGACAAAAATGTACACACGACCGGTTTCCTCAGCAAAAAAATATCTCCCAGCAAGGTTCTTGCTGGTTTTTGCCGAGAAACTTGGTCGTGTGTACGAGGCCTTACACTGGCAAGAACTGGAGAGTCCCACATTGAGGGGGTGGTGCAACAAAGTGGGTGAAATATACAATATTGAATATCTGAGGTATAGCGAGGGAGATGAAAGGGAGGATTTCGAAGAGAAGTGGAAGGAATGGACAGGGTATAAGTATACAATGGGTTATGGGTTATGCTGAAGTGATGGGAGCATAATATAATACAACAGCTAACGGCATAAGGTAGGGTTTTGGAAGGGTAATATAGGGTATTCTATCTCCCGCTCGATCTGTATAATTTTATAGGGTACAGGACATTATAAATGAATCCGAAATAAAAAGAGGTATAAGAGAAAGGAGGAGGGGAGGAGAGAAAGAGAATTATATAACAAAGAGAGAATTATGGAAGTCGTGATATATTAGAAGGGTTATAAATATAAATGTAGCGCTAGTGTTAAAAAACTCAAAATCAACTAAGTGACTAGAATAGATTGAACAAGAAGTGCATAAAAGTGAATAGGTGATGTGAAACAGTGTCCATTAATATAAAATGAAGATAGATGCTGCGTGAATCATCATGGAACCAACATTGCTTCTCGCTCAAAGAAGTAGATGAAATTAATGGAATACCCTTACCAGATCTGGAGGATCTAACCATCAGCGACAGTAGATCGTACAAGCATGAACGCTCCCAAGCGAAACAGCTTGACCTCATTGGAACCCGGTAATCATTCACTAGAAACCTCTAAGGCCCCGTACACACGTCCGAGAAACTCGACGAGCAAAACACATCGTTTTGCTCGTCGAGTTCCTTGTGAAGCCGCCGAGGATCTCGGCGAGCCAAGTTTCCTCATTGACTAACGAGGAAATAGAGAACATGTTCTCTATTTGATCTGACGAGATCCTCGTCGGTTTCCTCGGCCGAAAGTGTACACATGACCGGGTTTCTCGGCAGAATACAGCTCCGATCGAGTTTCTGGCTGAATTCTGCCGAGAAACTCGGTCGTGTGTACGGGGCCTCACTGGGAAGATGGCAATCCGAATGGCAAGAATGGACCAGGAGAACCGTAATAGCTCTTTTCTTTCCGGCAGGTGTTATAAATGAAAAGAACCAACGCCCACAAAGTGAGGAACGAGGATGGAACTCCGAAAAAACTGGTCTGATATATTAGAAGGGAGAGGTCGGGGGGGGGGGGGGGATTGTGGGATCTTTTTTATATTTCAAGATACATTTATATTAACAATATTATTGATATGTTATGTATTAAGTATTTATGACATGTGTAAATGGAAAACTAATAAAGATATATAAAAACAAATACCTAACATTAGTAGTTGACCTCAACCCTACTGAACTTCTTTAGGATCAGGTCTTCTCAACCAACATCAGTACCTGACCTCAACCCTACTGAACACCATTTGGATCAGGTCTTCTTATCTAACATTTGTAGTTGACCTCAACTCTACTGAACTTCTTTGGGATCAGGTCTTCTCAACCAGCATCAGTACCTGACCTCAACTCTACTCAACACCTTTGGGATCAGGTCTTCTCAATAAACATCAGTACCTGACCTCAACTCTACTCAACACATTTGGGATCAGGTCTTCTCTATAAACATCAGTACCTGACCTCAACTCTACTCAACACCTTTGGGATCAGGTCTTCTCAATAAACATCAGTACCTGACCTCAACTCTACTCAACACCTTTGGGATCAGTTCTTCTCAACCAACATCAGTACCTGACCTCAACTCTACTCAAGACCTTTGGGATCAGGTCTTCTCAATGAACATCAGTACCTGACCTTAACTCTACTCAACACCTTTGGGATCAGGTCTTCTCAATAAACATCAGTACCTGACCTCAACTCTACTCAACACCTTTGGGATCAGGTCTTCTCATTCAACATTAGTAGTTTCCCTCAACCCTACTGAACACCATTAGGATCAGCAAAATATAGAAAAGAAGCTGCGCTAAGAGAAAATATAAAAAAGTAAAAAAGTGATTGTGGTACAAAAGAAAAATTACAGTCAGTACACTATTAAGAATGATGAATAGTGAATAGTCCTTAGAGGATAATAAAGGAATGATTCAATTATTTTATGCAAATAGAAATGAATTCTTGATAAAAAAACACCACTAATTGTTGCATGTAGGTAAAGGTGAACTCTTGATAAAAACACCAACAGACGTGAACCCCACATTTGTTTTTTAAATATTTATAATATTAAAAAAAAAATGTTAATCGGTATAGCACAGTATTTTCCCATTTATTATTAGTACCATTAGGCTCCTTTTACACTGGGGTGGGAGCGGCGCTATTTTTAGCGGCGCTTTACCGTCAATTTCGCTGCGCTATTCAGCCCCTAGCAGGACTTTTTTATCGTCCTGCTAGCGCACCACTCCAGTGTGAACGCCCTTGGGGCTTTTACACTGGAACGTCAGCAGCGGCTCTTTCAGGTCACTTTGCAGGAGCTATTTTTAGCGTTATAGCGCATGCAAAGCGAACCAGTGTGAAAAGTATCTTAGGATCAGGTCTTCTTATCTAACATTAGTAGTTGACCTCAACCCTACTGAACTTCTTTGGATCAGATCTTCTCCTCCAACATCAGTACTTGACATCAACCCTACTGAACATCTTTGGGCTCTGGTCTTCTCAACCAACATCAGTACCTGAATTCAACCCTACTGAACACCTTTGGGATCAGGTCCTCTTATCCAACATCTGTACCTGACCTCAGCCTTATTGAATACCTTTGGGATCAGGTCTTCTTATCCAACAACAGTACCTGTACTCGACCCTTCTGAACACCATTAGGTTCAAATCTTTTTATCTAACATTAGTGGTTTAACTCGACCCTACTGAACACCATTGGGATCAAGGCTTCTCATGCAACATCAGTACCTGACCTCAACCCTACTAACCACCACTGGGATCAGGTCTTCCCATCCAACATTAGTACCTGACGTCAACCCTACAGAATACTATTAGGCCTCGTACACACGACCGAGTTTCTCGGCAAAAAACAGCAAGAAACTTGCTGGGAGATATTTATTTGCCGAGGAAACCGGTCGTGTGTACATTTTCGTCGAGGAAACTTCGAGAAACTCGACGAGCCAAAAAGAGAGCAAGTTCTCTATTTCCTCGACGGGAATGGAGAAACTTGCCTTGTCGAGTTCCTCCACAGCCTAACAAGGAACTCGACGAGGAAAACGATGTGTTATGCCCGTCGAGTTCCTCGGTCGTGTGTACGAGGCTTAAGTATCAGGTCTTCTGACCTGGTATCAATAGCTGATGACAACCCTACTGAACACCATTGGGATGAATTGGAATGCCAATGGGGAGTTGGGTTTAGTCATCCAAGATCAGTATCCTCTGTGACCTCATACATGCTCTTTTAGTTGCACTCCAAATTCCAATGGCCATGGTTTTGCAATAGGATGTCCAAAGTACTACTCATAAATGTGGGATGACCAAGTGTTCACAAGCTTTTGGCCATACAGTGTGTACTGTGTCTAATGTGCATTCTCATCCGAGGTCAAGTGGCAACTTTGCCACCAGATAAATATGACCACAGCATAATGCAACAGCCCCACCAGGCTCGGACAAAAGGTTTCTAGGTTTGGCCGAAATCTTGGTGACAAGTTGGTAGCTTTTGGAAGCAGACCACTTGACCATTTACTGGTATGATAGGAAATACAATCTTTCTAGCGGTCTGCTGGTAGTTACCGAATTCATTCTTGTCTGGAATATGGTACTGTCCGAGTCCTCAAGAGGTCAATTTTCTTTTGACAGTGAGAGCAGTGGGCCCTGCCTGTGTACTGTGTGTGTTGCCACACGGGAAGCCCATGACAACACAGAAGCACAACTAGCAAACGAGGACAGAGCGTTGTCACCCAATTTCAGTAAGGGCCAGAACAAGGACCTTCCATTGCAGGGTCACCATTTCTATGAAAGCTGCAGATTTATAATGACTGAAAATCACTTTTCAAATGTCAGCACATCAAAGCTTATATTAGATTTTAGTGACTGGCTTTACATCTATTATTTGTAAAACCGTCATATTGATTTTTTTTATTTTTATTATCAGAAAACCTAAAGTTGTTCCGTGTGATCGAGTTTACATCCAGTTTCCTTTTTTTTTATTACTTTGTTCTGCAAGGGCAAGATTAACAAGATGATGCAAAAAATAAATAAAAAATAGTAATTAATAAAATGAGTAAAAATAGTAATTGCTAGTGTGTTGTTATAATATAATAATAAATTTAAATATATATATAAAGAATATGTATATATATATATATATATATATATATATATAAGAAATATTAATGATATTAATGAGTAAATAAATAAATAAATATATATATATATATATATATATATATATATATATATATATATATATATATTTATTTATTTACATTATTATTATTATTACAACACAAAAGCAATTACTATTTTTACTCATTTTATCAATTACTATTTTATTTTTTTTGCATCATCTTGTTAATCTTGCCTTTGCAGAACAAAGCAATGAAAAAAATTCAACTTATTTTTGCAGCATCTTTATATTTTATATTATATCATCTATATAAAAAATATGTATATATGTCAGTAATTTTAATGATTATATTTAAATTATTATTATTATTATTATTATTATTATTATTATAACACACTAGCAATTACTATTTTTACTCATTTTATCAATCACTATTTTTTTTTTCCATCATCATCTATATTTTATATCATCTATATAAAAAATATGTATATATGTAAGTTATATTAATGATTTTATATATATATATATATATATATATATATATATATATATATATATATATAGAGAGAGAGAGAGAGAGAGAGAGAGCACAGTAATGTGTTAAAACCCATTCGAGCGCACTTTCCCACCCCATGGCATGCTATGCGTTGCCGGCAATGCGGTGCAAACCAACCCTCAGTCATAACACTTTTTCAGTATCTATTTTATCATATTATATACCATGCATACAACACAAAAATCTAAAAACTCCTAAAATAAACTAAATGTGGGGAGTAAAAATGAACTGAAAAAAACAATTTTCCTACAGGAAATAAAATAAAATATAACATTGCACAAACGTTTAAAATTTCAGCACCCCCCCGATCGACCTTTGCATGAAGCCAACATGTTTTTCTGTACAGTTTAGCAGACTGAAATGAAACAGCTGTAACAGGTGAAATGGCAGTTAAGAAAAATAAAAAAAAAATCAGAAAAATGTAGAATATATTCTTCGCGTGTCAATTTGAGAATCCACCCATTAGGAACACCCCAAACAAATGTCGCGTTCGGCCATCTTAGATTTCAGTCTCTACAAAATGTCATCATCAGCAACGCAGCTGTAAAAGCTTAAAGTAGAACTATGGGCAATAAAAAATAAATAAAAAATGAGCGCAGCAGTTTATTTTTATGAGTTCCCCAAATAATGTAAGGGTTGATTTACTAAAGGTACAAAGGCTGTTTATTTGCAAAGGAATTTTTACTTCGCTTAGTGAACGTGGTAAAAAAAAAAATCTACTTTGCAAAACATAACCAATCACATGCGCAGGAAAAAAAAGAAATATATATATATATATAAAATAATTATGCTTGCACGTGATGGTATAATAGAAGTTTTTTTAGTCCTGAGACTGTCATTTTTTTTAGTCCTGTGACTCTTTTTTTCTTAGTCCTCTGACTGTTATTTATTTTAGTCCTGTGACTGTCTTTTAGGTATGTGACTCATTGTTAGTCCTGTGACTGTCATGTTTTTTAGTTCTGTGACTTTTTTGCAGCCCTATAACTGTAATTTGTTTAGTTGTGACTGTCATGATTTTTTTTTTTTTAGCTGTATAAGGCCCCGTACACACGACCAGTTTCCTCGGCAGAATTCAGCTTCCGACCGAGTTTCTGGCTGAATTCTGGCAAGAAACCCGGCCGTGTGTACAATTTCGCCGAGGAAGCCGACGAGGAGCTCAACGAGGAAATAGAGAACATGTTCTCTATTTCCTCGTTGTTCTATGGGAGCTCTCGGCCCGCCGAGCTCCTCGGCGGCTTCAGGGCTGAACTGGCCGAGGAACTCGATGTGTTTGGCACGTCGAGTTCCTGGGCCGTGTGTACGGGTCCTGACTGTCATGTTTTTCATTCCTATTGCTGTAATTATTGCTGGGGACAGGGACCCTTCTCCCCTGGGGACAGAGACCCTTCTCTCCTGGGGACAGGGACCCTTCTCTCCTGGGGACAGGGACCCTTCTCTCCTGGGGACAGGGACCCTTCTCTCCTGGGGACAGGGACCCTTCTCTCCTGGGGACAGAGACCCTTCTCTCATGGGGACAGAGACCCTTCTCTTCTGGGGACAGGGACCCTTGTCTCCTGGGGGCAGAGACTTCTCACCTGGGGACAGGGACCCCTTCTTACCGGGGACCCCATCTCTCCTGGGGGCAGGGACCCCATCTACTCTGGGTATAGGGCCCCCTTCTTACTTGGGGAGAGGGACCTCTCTAACCCGGGGACATGGCCCCCATTTTACATAGGGACAGGAACCCCATCTCCAGACCATGCTGGCTGGCAGGGCCGGCGTCAGCCATCTCCCCTGAGGACATGGACCCTTTCTTACCTGGGGACAGGGACTCTCCTCTCCTGGGGACAGGGACCCCATGTACCCTGGGGATTTTCCCTAGGGACAGGAACCCCACCTCCAGACCATGCTAGCTGGCAGGACTGGCATCAGCCACCCTTGGGTGCCAGGATGGGGGAGGGGGCAATAAAATCTGAATCACTGTCCACAGGGTGACTTGGCTTTGTATTAGTGAAGCACCTTAAAGTGAGGTAACCCTGTACCGTTATTATTACTATGTTAGGATTATTATTATCTTCATTCATTAGCAGGCGATTGTGGCGCTCCATGCATTCACATGCATTAAAACCGACCTTTAAGTGGAAAAACGTTGTTGACCCCTGTCCTACATGGACATTTATGTCTTAAATGACATATTTACTGTTTCTATTAAAAAATAAATAAAACAAAAAGACATATTTACATAGCAGGTAATTAGACATTCACTAAACACTGTAGGCCAGTCTTCCAAGGACATGTGTTTTAATGACGATGATTGAGTCACCAGCAGTGAATATTTTTTATTTTTTATTATACCCCAAAGAGTAGATAAATAAGCAAAGCTACAGCCCAACTCATGTTTTTAGCAGTTACAAAAACATAGTTTAAAAAAAAAGTTAAAAAAACATTTTAAACAAGTTGATCATTGACCATAGTCTTTTTTTACAACCTCTGCAACTGTCATTTTCTCTGGACAGCTTGGCCCGCAGGTACTTTAGAAACTATAAATAAAGGTGTGTGTAATTAAAATAATTGCACTAAATGAAAAAAAAAGAAAAATATATAACTAAATTATATATATATATATATATATATATATATATATATATATATATATATAATTTAGTTATATCTTTTTTTATTTAGTGAATTTATTTTATCACTATATTTATATATTAGGGTTGTCCCGATACCAGTATCGGTATCGATACTGAGCATTTGCGCGAGTACTTGTACTCGCGCAAATGGTCCCGATGCCAAACCCGATACTTTTTTTTTCTAGTGAGCGGGTGGGGAGGGGGCGGTGAGCGGAGCCGTGCAGTGCTCAAAGAGAAAGCCCCCCCCCCCGCCGCCACCGCCTAGTTGATCAGCGCGGGGAACATTACAGATTTCATTTGAATAGCTGTGTGTTCCCCGCCGCAACATGTATAGACACTCCCCCTTGCTCGGATTGGACAGGTGATCTGTCTATCAAAGTGCCTGAGCAAGGGGGAGTGTCTATACATGACGAGGCGCGGCGTGGGGAACATTACAGCTGCATTTATGGGGGGACATGGCTGCATTTATGGGGGGACATGGCTGCATTTATGGGGAGACATGGCTGCATTTTTGGGGACACATGGCTGCATTTTTGGGGACACATTTAAAAAAAAAGTATCGGTAATCGGTATCGGCGAGTACATGAAAAAAAGTATCGGTACTTGTACTCGGTCCTAAAAAAGTGGTATCGGGACAACCCTAATATATATATATATATATGTGTGTGTGTGTATGTATGTGTATATATATATATATAATTTATTATTATTATAACAACACACTAGCGATTACTATTTTCACAAATGTTATCAATTCCTTTTTATTTTTGTTAGTGGTTAGCACTTCTGCCTGGCAGCACTAGGGTCATCGGTTTGATTTCCAACAACACCACCACCGGCATGGAGTTTGCATGTTCTGCCTGTGCCTGTGTGGGTTTCCTCCAGGTCCTCCGGTTTCCTCCCACATTCCAAAGATATGCTGGTGGGTTAATTAGCTCCTGTCTAAATTGGCCCTAGTACGTGTATGAATGTGAGTTAGGGACTTTAGATTGTTAGCTCCTTGTGGGCAGGGACTCATGTCAATGTACAATATATATATATATATATGTATGTTGTACATAATATATTCTACTCAGGGATGTGGTGCCTGATAAACCATTTCACCAAACCACACTATTTTATTACAGTATATATGTAGAGTGCTGCATTAATAGATGGCTCTATAGAAGTACCTGTAATAAATTTAAAAATAAATAAATATTCATTACAGGTATTAATCCCACACAGTTACCAGAATATCCCCCCCCCCTTATTGGTTTAACTAGATGGTCTTTTTTTGACCAGCCTATTGCATTAGGGTGTGCACCCCAAAGCTCAAACACATATGTGTGTATATATACTGACAGTAGAGCAGTGGACGTGTCAGTAGGGCAGAGCTTGGTGTCAACTGGGGGGATCCGTAGTGGAGAAGGATCTGGGGGTTTTTGTTGATCATAAGCTCAATAATAACATGCAATGCCAAGCTGCGGTTTCCAATGCGAGCAAAGTCCTTTCTTGTATAAGAGAGGTATGGACTCCAGAGAGAGAGATATCATTTTGCCCCCCTGTACAAATCATTAGTAAGACCTCATCTGGAATATGCAGTTCAGTTTTGGGCCCCAGTTCTCAAAAAGGATATCAGAGAACTGGAGAAAGTGCAGAGAAGGGCAACCAAACTGATAAGAGGCATGGAGGCGCTCAGCTATGAGGAAAGATTAGAGGAACTGAATTTATTCACTCTTGAGAAGAGGAGAATTAGGGGGGAAATGATCAACATGTACAAATATATAAGAGGTCCATACAGTGAACTTGGTGTTGAGTTATTCACTTTACGGTCAACATGAGGACAAGGGGGCACTCTTTACATCTAGAGGAAAAGAGATTTCATCTCCAAATACGGAAAGGTTTCTTCACAGTAAGAGCTGTGAAAATGTGGAATAGACTCCCTCCAGAGGTGGTTCTGATCAGATCAGTAGATTGCTTTAAGAAAGGTCTGGATACTTTCCTAAATGTACAGAATATAACCGAGTACTGATATTTATAGGTAAAGTTGATCCAGGGAAAATCCGATTGCCTCTCGGGGGATCAGGATGGAGTTTTTTCCCTGCTGCAGCAAATTGGATCATGCTCTGCTAGGGTTTTTGTTGCCTTCCTCTGGATCAACTGTGGGTATGGAGTTGGGTGTATGGGATTGTATTGTGTTTTTTATTTTGTTTGTTTATTTATTTATTTTATTTATTTATTTATTTTTTGTGGTTGAACTGGATGGACTTGTGTCTTTTTTCAACCTGACTAACTATGTAACTAGTTTTTTGACAGCAGTCTTTAGTTTTTATTATTGTTTTACAATTTGTATTTTATTTATTTATTTTAATATTATTTTAATATTTTTTTATGTTTTTAGGAGCCTCTTTGGTGAAATATCAGGGGTCTAAGGGAGCTGCGGTGGCTCAACGCGATTGGCACTGCGCTGGCAAGCCATCCACCTCTGCAGTTAGGGGTTCGGATCCCAGTCTCGGAATACATGTGAATTGAGTTTGGTGGTCTCAGCCCAGCTCCCGGTGGGTGTGCTATGCGAGGTAAGCCTGCGCTTAGTACGCCCACCCCCCTCCCACAAAAACCACCACACTTACACGCACTCGAAATTGGGTTAACATGCACGCACTTTGACCACGCGGTCTCTAAAAAGAGAGGCGAAGGACTAATGGGGCTGGTTGAGTGGGCAAATCCTCTCACTCCCTTATAGGGAGTCCCTCTGCCCCGTTGGGCTTCAAAGCGGAGCAGGTAGGGCGGGCTGTGTGGGAGGATCCCCTCACACACCCGCCATTGCCACCCGGGGCATGGAGAAAGGTGGCAGATTGCCTCTGGGGGAGGCCTGCCTACTTCCAACTCCTGCTGTCCGGCTCCTCTCTCGAGTACACGCACAAAATACACTTTAAGAAAAAAAATAAAAAAAATATCAGGGGTCTAAACTGGGGAATATGCACCACACGGGGTGATTAGCACGGGGTGATTAGGGTGTGCCCAGGCACACCCGGCACGTCCTGTGCGCAGGCCTATGCAGTCCATGTAACTATATAACAAAGTTATTTTGCTACAGGGGTACTAATTTAATGCCTATCAAAATGTAATCCAAGCTTCAGTCAAATTTAATATGGCTACAGAAGAAAAAGTTTGTAACTGCTATACCCCCCCCAAGTTCCCTTCACCTGACATCCTAGTGAATGACAATTACATTTTGAATTACAATGGCAGCATTATAAGTTGACAGGTATAGCGGTGTGCACCTTGGACCGCCGCTACTGCCACCTGGGTCCAATCCCGCCCAATAGATCCGAGAGCCGTGCCATTCATAAAAACACGGCTATAGTTTTTTTAGGTGTTAATCTTGAAACACAGAAGAAAATTAGCTTCCTAAGCTTACACACCTCTCCTACATTGGGCAAAAAAAAAAAAAAAGCACACGTGCAAGAGCTTCAGACCAGTCAACAGCAAATAAATCTAATTTGTTCAACGTTCTGCTAAGCCAATGGACGCCTAAGGCTCAATTCACAAAGCCTCAACACAAGAATATGGTTCTTTATTTTAGTTACTGAAAATAACTGACTTTTTTTTTTTTAATCCATATCCTTATACTGTCAAGTTAGCTTTGTGAACCTATATTTAAAAAAAAAAAAATTCTTCAGATTATGCTGCAGAATTAACTGCAGCGCCCTAGAATTCCACTGTACAAATTTAAGGAAAAATGTCATGGTTGTATTTTGTCTGCTGAATTGTGCTAACGTAAATGAACAAACTAATATATAAAAAAAAAGACAACATAAAAAAAGAATAGCTAAAACAACATAAAAAAAAATAACTACAACATAAAAAAAAAAAATTCAGCACCCTAGAATTCTACCTGACAAAAAGGAAGAGCAAAAAAAAGCTAAATTTAAGGAAAAATTTCCAGGTCGTATTTTGTCTAATGAATCATGCTGGCATAAATGAACAAACTATTAATACATAAAAAAAAATACAAATATATATATAAAAAAAATACAAATAAACAAACTAAAATACAACATTAAAAAATATTAGCTAATACAAGATAAAAAAAAAAATTAACTAATACTACAACATAAAAAAATAATAATAAATAACTTCAGCACCCTAGAATTCTACTATACAACTGACAAAAAGGAAGCGCAAAAAGGAGCAAAATTTAAGGAAAAATTTCCAGGTTGTATTTTGTCTGCTGAATCATGGTAGCGTAAATGAACAAACTAATAATACATAAAAAAAAAAATACAAATATATATATAAAAAAAAATACAAATAAAAAAACTAAAATACAACATTTAAAAATATTAGCTAATACAAAATAATAAAAAAAAATAACTAATACTACAACATAAAAAATGAATAAATAACTTCAGCACCCTAGAATTCTACTATACAACTGACAAAACAAAGAGCAAAATTAGCAAAATTTAAGGAAACATTTCCAAGTTGTATTTTGTCTGCTGAATCATGGTAGCGTAAATGAACAAACTTATAATACATAAAAAAATACAAATAAAAAAAAACTAAAATACAACATTTAAAAATATTAGCTAATACAAAATAAATAAAAAATTAACTAATATTACAACATAAAAAATGAATAAATAACTTCAGCACCCTAGAATTCTACTATACAACTGACAAAACAAAGAGCAAAATTAGAAAAATTTAACGAAACATTTCCAAGTTGTATTTTGTCTGCTGAATCCTGGTAGCGTAAATGAACAAACTAATAATACATAAAAAAATACAAATAAAAAACTAAAATACAATATTAAAAAAACTAGCTAATACAACATAAAAAAATAAATAAATAATTATAGCACTCTACTGTACAACTGACAAAAGGAAGAGCAATATCTAGTCAGGAGCAAAAGTTTAGGAACAATTTCCAGGTGTTTTTTTTTTTCTGATTGGTAGCGTACATGAACAAAAAAAACATACAAGAAGCGTACATGAACAAAACAAACATACAAGAATACATTAAGAAAAAACTAAAAATACAACATAAAAAATAACAAGCTAATACAACATGAAAAAAAAAACCGAATAACACAACATTAAAAAATAAACTATTAAAAAAACGAATATTACAACAATAAAAAAATAAAAGATAAACTAATACTACAATAAAAATGTTTTACTTCAGCACCCTAAAATTCTACTGTACAACTGACAAAAAGGAAGAGCAAAATGTAAGGCAGAGATTCCAGGTCGTATTTTCTCTGCTGGATCATTAATAGGGCGCACTGCTCGCTCCCCTGTGTCTTAAAAAACTGAATAAAACAAGATCATTATTTTATTTTGCTGGTGTACATAAACAAACTTAAAAATACAACTTAATTAACTAAAATATAACATAAAAAATAACAAGCTGATACAACATAAAAAAAAATAACAAAAATAATAATGCCATATAATTTTTTTTATAAACAAAAAAAATTACAAGATTAAAAAAAAAAAAATAATACTGCAACACACAAAAAAAAACCGAATAATACAACATTAACAAAATAAAAATAATAAAACTGAGACGTGGCCCCACACATAGTAAAATATAACCTTCGGTAGCATGCGTCGCTTGTGTTAATTAACGCTGATGCGATTTGAAATGTCAAGGTCTTTTCAACTCTACTTTTAGTACACAACTCTACAGAAACGTCTTAACGGTTCAGAGAAAGCACCATACGAGTAGAGAGGATAAATTAGTAAAGAAATCATTCTTATGCTCGCCCAGTGAACTCCCGTTGGCCTGGGACGGCCAGCCGGACTTGATGCTTAACGTTGGTCAACCAGGAAAAAATAAGTATTTCGATAAATCAGATGCAGATTAAGATAATCCAGTTTTTCCAAAATAAAATTAAAAAAACAGGTGTAGTAACTTTACCCCAAACCATTCACTGCACCTGCTAGTCATTAATATTCGGAGAGCCCTCCTTGGTTCATGGATTCTTGGTTCGCATTATTTCTAGCACACACATAAATATTACACACTGGAAGATTACCGCGTTTAATATGATATACTTCAGGCCTGCTACATAGGAAACTCATATCACGTCAGTGCCCATCAATCACTGACACCACTGAAATAGCCATTATTTATTTTCGTAAAACAAAGACGCGAGATAAGAAAACATCTGCTTCTAATTGTAGCGAGCAAAACTGGCAATAAAGATACAAAGAAAAATACAGGTTTTTATGATTTTATCAGTTTATTTTACATCAGACCTGTATAGATGCATGAGTCTCAATTCACCAGGCTCTCTTTTAATCCTGACTGTCAATTTTTCAGCCTTGTGACTGTCATTTATTTAATCATGTGACTGTCATTAATTTAATCCTGTGACTCATGTATTTAATCATGTGACTGACATTTATTTAATCATGTGACTGACATTTATTTAATCATGTGACTGTAATTTATTTAATCCTGTGACTCATTTATTTAATCCTGTGACTGACATTTATTTAATCATGTGACTCATTTATTTAATCATGTGACTCATTTATTTAATCCTGTGACTGTAATTTATTTAATCCTGTGACTGTAATTTATTTAATCATGTGACTCATGTATTTAATCATGTGACTGACATTTATTTAATCCTGTGACTCATGTATTTAATCGTGTGACTGACATTTATTTAATCACGTGACTGTCATTTATTTAATCCTGTGACTCATTTATTTAATCATGTGACTGTCGTTTATTTAATCATGTGACTCATTTATTTAATCATGTGACTGTCGTTTATTTAATCTTGTGACTGTCATTTATTTAATCATGTGACTGACATTTAATTAATCATGTGACTGACATTTATTTAATCACGTGACTCATTTATTTAATCCTGTGACTCATTTATTTAATCCTGTGACTCATTTATTTAATCCTGTGACTCATTTATTTAATCCTGTGACTGTCATTTATTTTTAATTATGTGACTGTCATGTATTTAATCATGTGACTGTCATTTATTTAAACATGTGACTGTCAATTTTCAGTTCTGTGTCCATCATGTTTTAATCCTGTGACTGTCATTTTATAATGTGACTGTCATTTAATCATGTGACTGTCATTTTTTCAGCCCAGTGACTGTCATTTTTCAGCTCTCTGACTGTCATTTAATCATGTGAATGTAATTTTTTAGTCCTGTAACTGTCATTTTTTTTAGTCATGTGACTGTCATGTTTACAGTGTGAAAATGTGGAACAGACTCCCTCATCGGATGGACTGATCGAGGGCTGAAAATACAGACCGACATAGGGCTGAAAAAAGGACAGTCATAAGGCTGAAAAAGGGACAGTCATAAGGCTGAAAAAGGGACAGTCAGAGGGCTGGGAAAAAAAGACAGTCAGAGGGCTGAAAAAAAAGACAATCAGAGGGCTGAAAAAAAAGACAGTCAGAGGGCTGAAAAAAAAAAGACAGTTAGGCCTCGTACACACGACCGAGTTTCTCGGCAAACAACAGCAAGAAACTTGCTGGGAGATATTTTTTTGCCGAGGAAACTGGTCGTGTGTACATTTTCGTCGAGGAAACTGTCGAGAAACTCGAAGAGCCAAAAAGAGAGCGAGTTCTCTATTTCCTCGACGGGAATGGAGAAACTTGCCTTGTCGAGTTCCTCGACAGCCTAACAAGGAACTCGATGAGGAAAACGATGTGTTTCGCCCGTCGAGTTCCTTGGTCGTGTGTACGAGGCTTCAGAGGGCTGAAACAAACAGTAAGAGGGCTGAAAAAAGACAGTCAGAGGCTTGAAAAAAAAGACAGTCAGAGGCTTGAAAAAAAAGACAGTCAGAAGCGGAAAAAAAACAATAAGAGGGCTGAAAAAAAAACAGTCAGAGGGCTGAAAACAAAGATAGTCAGAGGGCTGAAAATACAGACCGTCAAAGGGCTGAACAAGGGACAGTGAGGGCTGAACAAGGGACAGTCAGAGGGCTGAAAAAGGGACAGTGAGGGCTGAACAAGGGACAGTCAGAGGGCTGAAAAAAAAGACAATCAGAGGGCAGAAAAAAAAAGACAGTCAGAGGGCTGACAAAAAAAAAACAGTCAGAGGGCTGAAATGACAGTTATAAGGCTGAAAAAAAGTTTTGCCCTGGACTTTTATTTTTGCAAATTGAGCCCATTGTGTGCAATTTCTAACCTGAAGAGGACTGCAAAGTAACACTCCAAAATCACAACAAATGTCGCCACCTTGGCGCCCGTACTCTCCATTCATACGAACAAGAGTCCTTTCTTGAACCCACAAGCTGCCGTAACCTTTTGGTTCGAAGAATGATCTCACACGGTAATCTATATGACCACAACTAAGACGCCAAACGTTCCTTCAGATAGAATCCACCCAATGCCACCAATAAATGTGACTTTTATTTTTTCAAAAAAGTTCAGGTGACTTAAACAGAAGGCGGCTTTCCTCATAAAAAAAAACAATACATAAAATGTAGTGGCCCAAAAAAGTCCAGGGCGTGTTAAGAGGTTCAAACCCATGGTACGTTCTTTCTTGAAAACGTATATATTAAAAAAACAGAAAAAAAAAATGAAGTATCCTTTACAGAAGAAGTTCGATACACAAAAATACAAAGAAGACTTTTGTAGTAAACCTTTTACGAAGGCCACTTACTCGTAGTTTCAGAAGAAGACGTTTTAAGCACTTTTCCCCCTCAGTTTACATCAACAAATCGTTACGAAAAAAGAAAAAAAAGTCACAAGGAAACAAAAACATTCTCTTGTAATGGACAGAATGAATGCTGTAACTTGAAACCAAGATAATGGGCCCTACGTATCTCACATGTAACGAGGTGACTCAAGGATCTCAAAGTGTTTCACGCTCTACACAGGAGACCCAACGCCATGAGCTCATTTTTTTTTAAAAAACCAAAGACTCCTAAATGGTGGATCAACGGGAAGGAAAAAAAATGGCACAAAATAAATGATCAAGTTTGGAGTTTTAATCAGATTTTATTACAATTTTCACATCTTTGATAGAACTTCCTATAGATGGTTTTATTTTTTATTTTTTAAAGCAAAGATAAAAACCATCTATGGGAAATCTATCAAAGCTTCTTATATGGGTTGAAACCTGGAAAGGAAAAAAAGTTTTTTTATCAGGTTTTAATAATTTTTTCACAAAACGTTTGATACATTTTTTTAAACCAAAGATAAAACCATCTGTGGGAAGTTACCGAATAAGCCGAGTTTTTCAGCACATTATTTTGTGTGTTGAATATGCCCTCCTCGGCTTAGACTCGAGTCACCTTTTTGAGCCTGATCTCCCAGACTTTGGGTCCCCTGGACCCCAACCTTGGCACACATGTAGCCCCACTCTTCCTCTATAAGTGTGCAAAGTTTGTTGTCCGGAGGAACTACAGCCGGGGAGCACCAATTTTTCAAAGCCGGGCACCCCTTCCATAGACTCCCATGTTAAACGGTAATTTCTCCAGTGACTTTGGGGACGCGGTACTGGCCGGTCGTAAGTCTCCTGGACCCCAAACTTGGCACACATGTAGCCCTACTCCTCCTCAATGAGTGTGTTGTCTGGGGGACCTACAGCTGGGGAGCACCAATTTTTCAAAACCAGGCACCCCTTTCCATAGACTCCCATGTTAAACGTCAGTCTAGTCATGGACACAGTGAGGCAAAGTGAGGCACAATGAGGCTTGGGCACAGTGAGGCATGGACACAGTGAGGCATGGACACAGTGAGGCAAAGTGAGGCACACTGAGGCATGCAGATGGACACCCTAGGCTTATACTCGAGTCAATAAGTTTTCCCATTTTTTTGTGGTAAAATTAGGTGCCTCGGCTTATATTTGGGTCGGCTTATACTCGAGTATATACGGGTATATCAAAGCTTCTTCTATGGTGGATCACTGGGAAGGAAAAATTGCCACTGGTCAAAGCCTGGATATTTTTTATCCGATTATTTTTTTTTTTTTTTTACAAAAAGTTGGTTAATTTTTTTAAATCATAGATAAAACCATCTATAAAAGTGATATCAAAGCTTCTTTTACAGTCAATCCCTGTGTAGGTAAAAATGGCACTGGTCAAAGGTTTGATTACATTTTTTTTTTAAATCAGATTTTATTTATTTTTTCACAAAAAGTGTGTTTTAAAAAAATAAACACACTTTTTGTGAAAAAAATAAATTAAATCTGAAAAAAATTAAATCTAACCTTTGGCTTCCCAGGGATTGACTTCCCAGGGATTGACTGTAAGGCTGCATTCACACCTGAGCGTAGGTCGTTCGGTCGTTTTTTACGATGTTTTTTTCCAGCGTTTGTCGCGTATTCATGCTTATTTGCGCGTTTGCATACAGCGTCGTCCGACGTTTTTGTACTTCGACGTTTTTTACTTTAGCCAATAGGAAAAATTATCATCTTTTCATCACTTGTTGCTATGTTGGTAGATTTTTTTTATCTTCTGCCTGGGTGAAAAGTTCTATTGATTAAACTGACAAAACGCCCGTAGCAAACGCTCGTTGTCACGCTAGTCGCTTGAATCGAGCATTTCCATTACTTTCTATGGAGAATAAAAACGCTCAAAAACGCCCAAACCGCCCGATACGCGCGACAAAAAAGGGTCCGGAACTTGTTTGAGGCTTCAGGCGTTCGGCGTCAGGCGTTTTGTAGTGGAGATGTGAACCATCTCCATAGGGAATAATGTATTTTTTCCCCTCTAGCGTTTTTTGAGCGTCGTGCTTCAGGCGACAAAACGCTCAAGTGTGAATGCAGCCTAAAAGAAGCTTTGATATAACTTCTTACAGATGGTTTTATCTATGATTTTGAAAAATTAACCAACTTTTTGCGAAAAAATTAATAAAATCCGATCCACACTTTGACCAGTGCCATTTTTGTCTTCCAAGTGATCCACCATAGAAGATGATTTGACGTAACTTCCCATAGATGGTTTTATCTTTTGGTTTAAAAAAGAAACAACAACTTTTTGTGAAAAATTAAATAAAATCTAGTAAAAAAAATAAATCCACACTTTTTCCTTCCCGGGAATCAAACGTATAAAAAGCTTTGATAGGACTTCCCATAGATGTTTTTTCTTTGCTTTTAAAAAATAAACCATCTATGGGAAGTTCTATCAAAGCTTCTTAAATGGTTGATACCTGGGAAGGAAAAATTCACACTGGTCAAAGTGTGGATTTTTTTTACCAGATTTTATTTATTTTTTCACAAAAAGTTTTTTTTTTTTTAGATAATTAGATAATTAGATTTTTTTTGGATTTTAGATAAATCCATCTATGGGAAATTATATCAAAGCTTCTTCTATGGTGGATCACTGGGAAGACAAAAATTTACACAAGTGTGGATTTATTTTTATTTTTTTACAAAACGTTGGTTCATTTTTTTTAAACCATTGCTACAATTTATACCAAAGCTTCTTTATATGGTCGATACCTGGCAAGGAAAAAATGGCACTGGTCAAAGCTTGGTTCCATTAGATTTATTGGGCCAGATTCACAAAAGGGATACGACGGCGTATTTCCTGATACGCCGTCGTATCCCTGTTTCTATCTATGCGACTGATTCATAGAATCAGTTACACATAGATATCCATAAGATCCGACAGGTGTAATTGTTTTACACTGTCGGATCTTAGGATGCAGTACCGCGGCCGCCGCTGGGGGGAGTTCACGTCGTAAACCAGCGTCGGGTATGCAAATTAGGAGTTACGGCGATCCACGACGGATTTTCGCGTTCGATACGTCGCCGCTAGTCTAGTTTCCCGTCGCAAAGTTAGTCGTCGTTTTGGGTGCCCTAACTTTAGTCAGCAATCGTATTGCTGTCTAAAGTATGGCCGTCGTTCCTGCGTCGAAATTTAAAATTTAACGTTGTTTGCGTAACACGTCCGGGAATACGGACGTACGCTACGTGCGTCGCCGTTCGAAAAAATGACATCACGGCGCGCAAAGCACGACGGGAATTGCGAAACTGAGCATGCGCAGTAGGTCCGGCGCGGGAGCGTGCCTAATTTAAATGGCACACGCCCATTTGAATTGGCCCGCCTTGCGCCGGAGGCTGCCAGCGTAGTTTTCATCGCAAGTGCTTTGTGAATCAGGCACCGCCGCTCACCTACGTGAATCTGGCCCATTGTTTCTAGTTATTGGTTGATTTAGATGGGCTTGTGTCTTTTTTCAACCTGACGAACTATGTAACTATATCACATTTGATTTATTTTTTCACGAAAATGTATTTATTTTTTTAAACCAAAGCTGTTGGTTTTAAACCATCTATGGGAAGTTAGATCAAAGCTTCTTTTACGATCGATCCCTGGGATGGAAAAAAATGGCACTGGTCCAAGTTTGGTTTATTTTTTTTATAATTTTTTTCTGATTTTATTTAATTTTTCACAAAACAATAAAACAAAACATCATACAGACACTTAAGCCTCGTACACACGACCGAGGAACTCGACGGGCGAAACACATCGTTTTCCTCGTCGAGTTCCTTGTTAGGCTGTCGAGGAACTCGACAAGGCAAGTTTCTCCATTCCCGTCGAGGAAAAAGAAGACATGCTCTCTTTTTTGGCTCGACGGGATCCTCGACAGTTTCCTCGTCGAAAAATGTACACACGGCCGGTTTCCTCGGCAAAAAAAAATCCCAGCAAGTTTCTTGCTGGTTTTTCCGAGAAACTCGGTCGTGTGTACGAGGCTTTAAATCTGCACTTGGGTTGATAAGTAAAAAAGAAAAAAAATATCTAAAACACAACATCCCAGTGTTTTCTAATAAAGGTATTTCACGAAATATACACCAACTACCTAGCTAGAAAAAAATCTATATAAAAAATAAATATATATATAATTTTTATAAATTTTCTTTTGCCGAATTACACCACTTATTTTGATCATCTCGTCTCATATAGTGCTCTATTGTCCCTAATACCTTATCCTGGCCCATATTTTGTGATCACATCCTTTCCCCCGCTTCATGCAGACTATCCCGTATCTGGTACAATTTTTAAGAGTAAAGCCTCGTACACACGACCGAGTTTCTCAGCAAAAACAAGCAAGAAACTTGCTGGGAGTTTTTTTTTTTGCCGAGGAAACCGGTCGTGTGTACATTTTCGTCGAGGAAACTGTCGAGGAACTCGACGAGCCAAAAAGAGAGCAAGTTCTCTATTTCCTCGACGGGAATGGAGAAACTTGCCTTGTCGAGTTCCTCGACAGCCTAACAAGGAACACGACGAGGAAAACGATGTGTTTCGCCCGTCCAGTTCCTCGGTCGTGTGTACGAGGCTTAACTCTTTGCTTGCGTGTGATTTTTTTTCCCCAAATGCTAGTAGTTTACTGTGTTCAACATCCAAGTCGCATATCCATCGCAGTAGTATTACTCTACGTGGATTAAAAATGAAAGAGTTCTTGACAATTTAGGGCATTTGGGTGCGCCGACAGCTGAATTGTAAATTCCAACACAATACATAAACCATCTCAGCAAGCAAAAATAAATAAATAAAATAAAAGACCCATGACACCAAGGACTGGTGGGCAGCCACAATTAGGTAAATGTAGGCTTTCTCAGCATAACACAAGTTGCCAAAATTGTATGTAAAAACCTATATAAAGCACCTCTCCCCAATACATTGTTGAAATAAAAAATAAATAAAAAAAAGGATAAAATAATTAAGTGAAAGAAAAAAAAAAAAAAAGATTATACTAGTATAAGCAAAAATAAATAAATAAATAAAGGATAAAATAATTAAGTGAAAGAAAAAAAAAAAAAAAAGATTATACTAGTATAAGCAAAAACAAATAAATAAAATAAAAGACCCGTGATACCAAGGACTGGTGGACCATTTCACAGCCACGATTAGGTAAATGTAGGCTTTCTCAAAATAACACAAGTTGCCCAATTTGTATGTAAAAGCCTATATAAAGCACCTCTCTCCAAAAATTTTAAATATAAGTAAAATAAAAAAAAAGATTATACTAGTATAAGAACAAATTTAAGAGTTCTTGATCATTTAGGGCATTGGTTGCACCGACAGCTGAGCAAATATTGGTAAATTCCAACACAATACATAACCCATCCCAGCAAGCAAAAAATAAATAAAAATAAAAGACCCATGACCCAAACTGAAACGCCAAGGACTGGTGGACCATTTCACAGCCACCATGGGGTAAATGTAGACTTTCTCAACATAACACAAGCTGCCAAAAGTTTATGTAAAAGCCTATATACAGCACCTCTCCCCAATACAGTGTTAATTTTTTTTTTATATAAATAAATAAAAAATAAGTAAAAAAAAATTTAATTAAACTATAAAAAATGGATTATACTAGTATAAGAAAAAAAAATAAGTAAAATAAAAACTGGATTATACTAGTATAAGAAATATAAATTAAGTGAAATAAAAACAAGATTATACTAGTATATAAAAATAATGTAAAATAAAAACTAGTATAAGAAAAAAATAAGTAAAATAAAAATTGGATTATACTAGTTTAAGAAAAATAAATAAATAAGTAAAATAAAAATAAGATTATACTAGTATATATATAAAAAAAGTAAAATAAAAATTGGATTATACTAGTATAAGAAATATAAATTAAGTGAAATAAAAACAAGATTGTACTAGTATATAAAAATAATGGAAAATAAAAACTAGTATAAGAAAAAAAATAAGTAAAATAAAAATTGGATTCTACTAGTTTAAGAAAAATAAATAAAAAAGTAAAATAAAAATTGGATTATACTAGTATAAGAAAAAAAAATAAGTAAAATAAAAACTGGATTATACTGGTATAAGAAATATAGATTAAGTGAAATAAAAACAAGATTATACTAGTATATAAAAATAATGTAAAATAAAAACTAGTATAAGAAAAAAAATAAGTAAAATAAAAATTGGATTATACTAGTTTAAGAAAAATAAATAAATAAATAAGTAAAATAAAAATAAGATTATACTAGTATATATAAAAAAAAGTAAAATAGAAATTGGATTATACTAGTATAAGAAATATAAATTAAGTGAAATAAAAACAAGATTATACTAGTATATAAAAATAATGTAAAATAAAAACTAGTATAAGAAAAAAAAAAGTAAAATAAAAATTGGATTATACTAGTTTAAGAAAAATAAATAAATAAGTAAAATAAAAATAAGATTATACTAGTATATACAAAAAAAAAGTTAAATAAAAATTGGATTATACTAGTATAAGAAATATAAATTAAGTGAAATAAAAACAAGATTATACTAGTATATAAAAATAATGTAAAATAAAAACTAGTATAAGAAAAAAAATAAGTAAAATAAAAATTGGATTATACTAGTATAAGAAATATAAATTAAGTGAAATAAAAATAAGATTATACTAGTATATAAAAAAAAAGTAAAATAAAAATTGGATTATACTAGTATAAGAAATATAAATTAAGTGAAATAAAAACAAGATTATACTAGTATAAGAAAAATAAATAAATCAGTCAAATAAAAATAAGATTATACTAGTATAAGAAATAAATAAATAACTAAAAATTAAGTCAAACAAAAATAAGATTATACTAGTATAAGAAATAAATAAATAAAAATTAAGTCAAATAAAAATAAAATTATACTAGTATAAGATGTTAAATCTACACCACACTAGGTACTTGAAAGATGGAGTTACTCTGCGGCTATATTTTTTAAAGTATTTAAATTATTACTTATAAATTAATTTGAATATCCAGTTTCATAATAAGCGTGCAATTATTAACATGCCAACGTTTCATAAATTACTGCTTAGTAATCTAGTCGATAGGCTGGCATCCCATAAAACGTTTTCTTTCCTGAAAGCCCAAAGACATCACAGATGTTCTCAAAAATTAGAAAGCAAAAAATAGGGTGGGGGGGGGGGGGAGAGAAAAAAAAATTATAAACATCACAAGGACACATTCCACTGCAAACTCACTAAATACAAATACAGGGAGCTGCCAGTTAAAGTGACCGCAGCTTTGGGAATCCAATCCAGGGGATAAGTACAACTAATACCTACTGAAAGGATGGTTAGAAACTTAAAGGACACGACTGTATAGAAGAAAAAGAAGAAGAAGAAGAAGAAGAAGAAGAAGAAGAAAAGGGAAAAAATAAAAACATCTAGGACAAAAAAGCGTAATAAACAAAGCAACAGACTTTACCTTTCATCAGCTTAAAGCTGTCACTACAATGGATGGCGACTGCCTATTTGCTGGATTTCTACTCTTTTTTGTACATTGACCTTATGAAATAAACCTGATTGTGGCGTATTTTTATATTTAACCAACAAGGCCTCAAAATATGACGGACTGTGCGTTTTTAATCCAAAATAAAATCCAATCTTCAAAAATACAATACCGGACTGATGTAACACGATCGGAAGGGCCAGTTCACACCATAGAGACGCAGTCTGGATGCATTTCCGCATGCGCGTTTCTGGTGTGGTTTTTATGCGCTTTTGATGCTTTACTGTGCATTCATCCCCTCCTTTTTATTATTTTTTTGATTCACCTTAAGGGAGAGTTCACACCATAGAAATGCAGTCCGGATGCGTTCCAGATGCATTTCTGCATGCAGATTTTTGATGCTTTTCCAGGGCGTTTCTGGTGCGATTTTTATGCGTTTTTGATGCCTTCCCGTGTATTTATCCCCTCCTTTTTTGTTCCTAATCTTAATGGCCAGTTCACACCATAGAAACGCAGTTCACATGCATCCTGGGTGCTTTTTTAGACATGTCTTTGATGCGTTCCAGTGTATTTTTGGTGCGTTCCAATGTATTTTTGGTGTGTTCCAGTGTATTTTTGGTGCGTTCCAGTGTATTTTTGGTGTGTTCCAGTGTATTTTTGGTACGTTCCAGTGTATTTTTGGTGTGTTCCAGTGTATTTTTGGTGTG
>NC_053497.1:20087527-20117527 GCF_905171775.1 Rana temporaria
TTGTTTATTTTTATGTTTTTTGATACTATAACAGGTTGATTTACTAAAACTGGATAGTGGAAAATCTGGCGCAGCTCTGCAAAGAAACTAATCAGCTTCCAGATTTTATTGTCAAAGCTTAATTGAGCAAGCTGAAGTTAGAAGCTGATTGGCTACTGTGCACAGCTGCACCAGATTTTGCATTCTCCACTTGTAGTAAATCAACCCCACAATGTTTATTTTTTATTTATTTTTTATAAAATAACTATGTTTATTTTTATTTCATAATATAAATATTATATAAAATATAAAATGTTTTATTTTTGTTTCATAATATAACAAGGTTTATTTTTTTATTTTATTTTTTATAAAAAAAACAATGTTTATTATTATTTTATAATATAACAATGTTAAATGTATATCTTTTTTGTGTTTAATAATATAGCTGGGGTTGATTTACTAATACCAGAGAGTGGAAAATCTGGCGCAGCTCTACTAAGAAGCCAATCAGCTTCTAGATGTTGTTGTCAAAGCTTAATAGAACAAGCTGATTGGCTACCATTGTTTATGTATTTTTTTTAATCATTTACCAAAGTTTATTTTCTTTCTTTTTTTTTTTCTAAAATAACAATGTTTATTTATTTTATATATAATATAACAATGATTTATTTATATATATATATACACATATATACATTGTTTTATATATATATAAAAGAAATAAACATTGTATATATATATATGTGTTTTTTTTTATAATAACAATGTTTCTCTTTTTATATAAAATAACAATGTTTATTTATTTTATATATGATATAACAATGTTTTTTTTTTATATTAACAATGTTTTTTTTCTTAATTTTTTTTATAAAATAACAATGCTTATTTCTTTTATAAGTAATATAACACTGTTTATATATATCTATATCTATCTATATATCTATATATAGAAATTATATATATATATATATATATATATATATATATATATATATATATATATATATATATATATATATATATATATATATATATATATATATATATATATATATATATATATAACAATGTTTTTTTTATAACAATGTTTATTTATTTTTTATAAAATAACTATGCTTATTTCTTTTATATGTAATATAACAATGTTTTTTTTATAATAACAATGTTTATTTTCTTTCTTTTTTTTTTAATAAAATAACAATGCTTATTTATTTTATATATAATATAACACTTCTATATATATATATGTGTATATATATATATATATATATATATATATATATATATATATATATATATATAAAATAAATATAATAACAATGTTTATTTTTTTTTATATAAAATATATATATATATATATATATATATATATATATATATATATATATATATATATATATATATATATATATAATAACAATGTTTATTTATTTTGTATAATATAACAATATTTAACATTTTTGTTTCCCCAATTTTTCATCTAAATTGGCAGCTCCAAACTTTAAGGTTTCTTTTAGATTACTGTGAAAACTGACTAGATAGGATCTTGAAAAGAAAGCTGTAACTGTTGCATTGATCTCACACTAACAAGAGCAATCTCAGAAAGTTATGAAACATCAATACGCAATGAAAGTTTGGAACGCGCGCGTTCATCAAAAGCGGTTATCAGAATCGGTCCTGACCTAGAATCACGTCGGTTACTTGGAAAGACAATGACCTTTGTGCATCTGGTCTGACGCAGAACTGGATGCCATGTAACACCAGATCAGAAATGATTGCTACTCAAAGTAGAGACCGTGTAGATTGCCTGAAAAGTTCAGAAAATGATTTTTTTCACATATAATACTATTATAAATGACCTAAAATCCCGCCATTTGTTCCTATGTCTTCCATCGATGGAAGGACTACTATAGGAAGAGGTAGGAACGTGGCCATCATTCCCTGACGCTGTCCAGTGCTGCATTTTCTCACACTTATTGCATAATGAAGTGATAACAGTCAACAGTCACAAGCTCGTCGTGTAGACTGGCGTTTTTTTTTTTTTCTCTTCCCGCCGTGCGTTTTGACGGCTCTAAGGTTTGCGTTATTTACCGCTCTACGGTTGCGTTCCACCTGCTTTGCATTTCTTTGGATCCAGTAGGTTCCACCGAGATGCACCTGTGTAGCGGGTCAAACACAGCGTTTGCGTTCAGATGCACGCAGCGAAAAAAAAAAGGCAAGCAGCGTCTGATGGCAACGCCCATGAACGAAGTCTATAAAACGCTCACATGACCGCGACAAACTGACTTTCGGGATCTAATGTAACGTTACTTTAGTACATTTCGGCTTGATATGTATTACTTTGGTTTGTGTGTGGAGCGTTCTGCATTTACTGAATACGGCTTTAAGTGTTTGATGCGACCAATGGCGGCAGACAATTTTTATCGAACCTGCAACAAAAAGTAATTTTCTGTCCAAAAAGAAACTCAAAAAGCATGGGAGGCCTTCTAAGTAGAATAATAATAATAAAAAAATCAGGCTGTGCCTACCTAATCTCTCCGAATGCACCAGGGTAGCCGTCCATCCATGGGTTCATCTCGGTCTTCATCGGACTGCCATATGGAACCCTACCCAACATGGCGGTCGCCGGATACCAAGCTTCGGCAGAGTATTCACCATCCGGGCCAGGCGGTACATGGCTCCGTGGATAGCTGTACAAGCTGGCATCTGTGTAAGAAGCCGTGGCCTGTCCTTCCTCAAAGAGGGAATGCCAGTTGGCAGATGGGCCGCAGTGGGGGAAGCCGGGAAACTCGCCGTATCTGCTCGGTCCC
This sequence comes from Rana temporaria, assembly GCF_905171775.1. Lineage (NCBI taxonomy): Eukaryota > Metazoa > Chordata > Amphibia > Anura > Ranidae > Rana > Rana temporaria. Next base: position 20,090,317 of record NC_053497.1, read on the forward strand.
CCCCAAGCGCTGCCAGCGAACTCAATGGGGCTCTCCACTTTTATCCTGCCATGTGGAGCGAGTGCCATCTGAAAGCTGTAGTAGTCCCTGCCCGGGTAAGCAGAAGCGTCCTCCATAAATGCGGTAGGCTTGTATAAGGTCAGGCTCGGCATGACCTCCATCCCACGGCTTCTCAAGCTCCCGGGCTCCGGCAGTGCCATGTCGGTGCAGGGCTGTTCTTTATCTTCTGTGGGCAATGAACTGCCATCCTCTGGGGCTTTGCCAGCAGAATAAGTACTCTGGCCAGCCCTCCTAAAGGCACCTTCACGGTACTGGGAGGATGAGGTGTCACTCTTGTCTTCCTCAGCCACTTGGCACGTCTGGGCGTCCATCGTATGATGTGGGGGTCCCGCGAACATGCAGTCACCTCTCTGCCCCTCCCCTGCGGCACTCAGATGCTCCAGTGCCTCCATGCTGAGTCCCAGGGACACGGACACCGCTTTGCAGATCTCTTTGGCGCTGTCGGAGATGCTCTCTGGATAACCTTCTTTGGACGATGACTCTGAGTTGCCCTCCTCCGGCATCCCCCCCTGGTCACCCAGGATCTCCTTCAGTTCGGTGGTGCAGCTGCTGAGCGTGAACTGGGGCGCCTGGCTCCTCGGGCTACAGGGTGGCGGATCCGGCTGCGCCCCCTGCTGTTCTCTCCACGGGGTGCCCCGGACTTCGGACCAGGTTGAGGATTCGTTCCAGGTGGTATGGGGGTGAACGCAGGCAGAGATGGGGCTGGAGGTGTCTAGAGAAGCAGATGATCTCCTCTCACCTTGCAGAGCCTCCCTGACGCTCAAAAAAAGATTCTCAAAGGCTCCACGTATCATTTTTCCCGGAGGCTGCTTGTAGACCCCCCCGAGTCCAATGTGCACCTCCATCTCCCGCCCCTAGTTGGGGTGAGTGCCAAAGGCAGTGCCAGGGATAGCTCCAGGCAGTGTATAGGAGGCAGTACTAGGGACAGTGCCAAGGGTAGCAGCAGAGGTAGTGCCACAAGGTAGTTGTCAGGAGAAGTTCCAGGTACAATACTGGTAGCTCTACGTACTGCAATTGTTTCAGGAGCAGTTACAGGGGTAGTGCCAAGGGGAGCTGCTGAGGGTAGCAAAGAGATATGCAACGAGCTGCTTATGGAGGGTGGTACCTAGGGTATTGCGGATGGTAGCAAAGAATGTTTCTAGGAGCAGTTATTGGGGGGGGCAGTGCCAAGGGATATGCTGAGGATAGCCAGGGGATATGCAAAGAATAGTTCCAGAAGCAGTTTCTACCTACAGAACCAAACGTGGTGCCAAGGATCGAGCAGGGGTAGCTCCAGGTAGAGGACGGGACCAGAAGTAATGCCAAGAATAAATCCGGGGTAGTACCAACGGGAAGCGTTCCAGGAGCAGTTACGGGGGGGGGGGTACTAGGGGTAATGCAAAGAAGAGTTCCGGGAGGTGTTCCAGTGGTGTAGTGCCAAGCACCACACGTAATTTCGAAGGATTATGCCAGTAGCAGTTCCAGGACTGGTGCCAAGGATAGTGGCAAGGGGTAAACTCAAAAAGATATTGTCAGGAGCTGTTTCAGAACCAGTGGGGGTAATCCTAAGGCTAGTGCCAGGGTGCAGAACAAGGGGTAGTGCCAAGGCTGGTGCCCAATGAAGTCTCTCCCCCCCACCCCCCTCCTCCTCCCTGGTTCTTGTCTGGGAACTCTCCCTTGGAAAGTCTCCTCTGCCGATCTTTCACTGGTGGCTTGAGATGAAACTTCTCCAGCTCGGTCCTGTCTTCTTGTGTTAGAAAAGCTCCACCATACGCCGCCGCCCCCCACCAAACTTTACACCACTGCCTATGAAGCGGCTCCTCGCTGACTGCTCCCCCCCCCCCACCCCCCCACACACAACCAACCACCACCCCACCTCCCCCCTCTAGAACCGTCAGCTCCTCCTCAATTCTGACTCCATGGACTCCATACAACTCCCGGAGATCGCAGTCAGCGCCCCGCAACCACCACAGTCTGTCCGCCGCGCTCCGCTCCGTCCTGCTCTGCACTCCGCGCTGTCTGCGCTCTGCGGGGGTCACACCAAAGCGGCACGCCGGCATCCCTGCGGACGAGCGCGTCCACGTCAAATCCTTTTGGCTGGTGTCGAGCGTGCGCGGATGTTCTGCTGTGCTGTGCACGCGCCTCGTCGCTTAAAGGCATAGTCCACCTTAAAAAAAAAAAAAATACAACAATTAAAATAAAAAGGGAGAAGTTATGATTAACTACTTCACTTCCAGAAGGTTTACCCCCTTTCACTGCGTTAATTCAACTGATAAAATTGTGTTGTCCTATTTCCCCCCCACCACAAATAGAGCTTTCTTTTGGTGATATTTGATCACCTCTGGATTTTTTTTTATTTTTTGTGCTATAAACAAGAAAGACTGACAATTTTGAGAAAAAAAAATAATAATAATAAAAAAAAAAGAAATAAAAAAAAAAAATTATAATTTCTAAATCAATTTAAACCAACATGTATTCTGCTATATATTTTTAGTAAAAAAACAAAAACAAAACAATGAACGTATATTGATCGGTTTGCACAAAAGTTATCGTGCTTGAAACAAAGGGCCAGACTCACAGAATGAGTACGCCGCTGTATCTACTGATACGCCGGCGTACTTTCAAATTACCCGCGTCGTACCGTTGTTTTGAATCCTCAAACCAAGATACAACGGCATCTGGGTTAGATCCGACAGGCTTACGGCTTCGTACGCCTTCGGATCTTAGATGCAATTCTTCGGCGTCCGCTGGGTGGCGTTCACGTCGTTTTCCGCGTCGAGTATGCAAATTAGCTATTTCCGACGATCCACGAAGGTACGTGCGGCGGTCGCATTACTTTAGGTCGTCTCTAGTCGGCTTTTTCCGGCGTATAGTTAAAGCTGGAATTTCGTGGCGTATAGTTAGACCTGCCATGTTAAGTATGGCCGTCGTTCCCGCGTTTATTTAGATTTTTCTTTTTTTTGCGTAAGTCGTCCGTGAATCGGGATGGACGTAATTCACGTCTATGTTAAAAAAAATGACGTCCTTACGACGTCATTTAGCGCAGTGCACGGCGGGAAATTTAGGGACGACGCATGCGCAGTTCATTCGGCGCGGGGACGCGCTTCATTTAAATGAAACACGCCCCCTAATCGACGATTTGAATTCCGCCGCCAGAGATACACTACGCCGCCGTAACTTAGGGCGCAAATTCTTTGGGGATTCGAACCGGCCAAAAGTAAGTTACAGCGGCGTAGCGTATCTCTGATACGCTGCACCCATCTATTTGTATGTGGATCTGCCCCATAGAGCTTTCTTTTGGTGATATTTGATCACCTCTGGATTTTTTTATTTGTTGTGCTATAAACAAGAAAGACCGACAATTTTGAGAAAAAAAAAAATACTTTCTGCTATAAAACATAGCTAATAATAAAAACAAAAACAAAAATGTAGGGGCAGATTCACACACAATTGGACAGGCGCGTCGTCGTATCTTACCTGGCTTAAATTCGAATCCAGGAAGAATTCGCACCGTAAGTTACGGCGGCGTAGTGTATTTCTGGCGGCGTATTTGAAATTAGGCGGGTTGGGGGTGGGTTTCATTTAAATGAAGCGCGTCCCCGCGCCGAATGAAATGCACATGCGTCGTTCCTAAATTTCCCGCCGTGCATTGGGCAACGACGTCATTTTTTTAACTTAGACGTGACTTATGTCCATCCCTATTCACAGACGACTTACGCAAAAAAAATTCAAATTTCAACGCGGGAACGACGGCCATACTTTAACATGGCAAGTCTAACTATACGCCACAAAATAGCAGCTTTAACTATACGCCGGAAAAAGCTGATCGGTTTGCACAAAAGTTATCGTGCTTGAAACAAAGGGCCAGATTCACAGAAGAGATACGCCGGAGTATCTGCTGATACTCCGGCGTACTTTCAAATTTGCCGCGTCGTATCCTAATTTGTAATTCACAAACAAAGAAACGACAGCATTTGGCTAAAATCCGACAGGCGTACGGCTTAGGTTGCAATACTTCGGCCGCCGCTGGGTGGAGTTTGCGTCGTTTTCCAGCGTCGGGTATGCAAATTAGCTTTTACGGCGATCCACGAAGGTATGCGCGTTCGTCGCATTCTCTTACGACGTCGCTAGTCGGCTTTTCGCGTCGCAAAGTTACGGCTGCTATTGAGGTGGTGTAACAATAGACAGCCCATGTTAAAGTATGGCCGTCGTTCCCGCGTCGAATTTCAAATTTCTTTTTTTTTTGCGTAAGTCGTCCGGGAATACGAAAGTACGTTACGCACGTCGCCATTCAAAACATTACAACGGGGCGACGTCATTTCGCGCAAAGCACGGCGGGAAGTTTCAAAACGGAGCATGCGCAGTACGTTCGGCGCGGGAACGCGCCTAATTTAAATGGTCCCCGCCCCATTTGAATTAGGCGGGCTTGCGCCGGATGGCTTTACGCTACGCCGCCGCAAGTTTACACGCAAGTGCTTTGTGAATCAAGCACTTACGATGAAAACTTGCGGCGGAGTAACGTAAAGGGGATACGTTACGCCAAAGCGCAAGTACGTGAATCTGGCCCAAAAATTCTGACAATTTAGAATTTTTTTTTTTTTATTTACTTTCTGCTGTAAAACAAATTCAATAAAAAAATGTAAAAAATCTATTTTCTAAATCAAGTTAGAACAATATGTATTCTGTTACAAATTTTTGGTAAAAAATAAATTAAAGAAACACAATAAACGTAAATTGATTGGTTTGCGCAAAAGTTATCACGCTAAAAACTAAAAAAGACTGACAATTTAGAAAAAAAAAACGTTTTTTTTTTTATTTTCTGCTGTAAAACAAATCCAATAAAAAATTTAATAAATCTCATTTCTAAATCAATTTAGACCAATATGTATTCTGCTGCATATTTTTGCAAAAAAAATTTCACAATAAGTGTATATTGATTGGTTTTCAAAAAAGTTATTGTGCGAGAAACAAAAAACAGACAACTTTGAAAACAAAATATTTTTTTTTGCTTTTTGTTGTAAAAGAAATCCAATAAAAAAATATAAAAAATCAAATTTCTAAATCAATTTAGACCAATATGTATTCTGCTACAAATTTTTGTTAAAAAAAAAAATCACAATAAGCGTATATTGATTGGTTTGCGCAAAAGTTATTGCAAGAGTGGCTGCATTTGACGGGCACAGTGGCTGTATTTGATGGGCACAGTGGCTGCAATTGATGGGCAGAGTGGCTGCATTTGATGGGCACAGTGGCTGCATTTGATGGGGCACAGTGGCTGCAATTGATGGGCAGAGTGGCTGCATTTGATGGGCACAGTGGCTGCATATGATGGGCACAGTGGCTGCATTTGATGGGGCACAGTGGCTGGATTTTATGGGGCGCAGTGGCTGCAATTGATGGCACATTGGCTGCATTTGATGGGCACATTGGCTGTATTTGATGGGGCACAGTGGCTGCATTTGATGGCACATTGGCTGCATTTAATGGGCACAGTGGCTGTATTTGATGGGGCACAGTGGCTGGATTTGATGGCACATTGGCTGCATTTGATGGGCACAGTGGCTGCAATTGATGGCACATTGGCTGCATTTGATGGGCACATTGGCTGCATTTGATGGGCAGAGTGACTGCATATGATGGGCACAGTGGCTGCATTTGATAGGCAGAGTGGCTGCATATGATGGGCACAGTGGCTGTATTTGATGGGGCACAGTGGCTGCATTTGATGGGGCACATTGGCTGCAATTGATGGCACATTGGCTGCATTTGATGGGCGCAGTGGCTGCATATGATGGGCACAGTGGCTGCATTTGATGAGGCACAGTGGTTGCAATTTATGGACACAGTGGCTACATTTGACCGGCAGAGTGGCTGCATATGATGGGCACAGTGAGGCTTGATGGTTTTTTTTTCAGTATTTTTTTTTTTATTTTTCAGTTTGTTTGCGCCCATCCCCCTATAAATTTCAGCACCAGCCGCCACTGGACACTAATACAATTATCAGTGCTAAAAATATTCACAGACACTTCACTGTTTAAAGGCAAGAAAAAGGACATTCGATCATGTGCGCTCGATCATGTGCGGATGAAGCATATAAATCATCCCACATGCGCTGACATCTCAAAAATCTTGTGAGTTACCAATTGTCTTCTATGGAATAAAATGTCTTAATAATGCTGCACTTAGATGGCGCTGCTCTCCTTCTGTCACTGGCTGGGAAGGGGTTAAACATGTAGGGTGATTAAGGGGTTAAATGTATAGACAGTGGCCCAGATTCAGGTAGCCTTGCGCTTTTTTTGCGTAGGCGCAGGGCACCGTTTTTGTCCTGCACCCCGCAAATTTTCTGCGCTACACGCGATTCACGGAGCAGTAGCTCCGTAAATTGCGTGGGCGCTCCGGCAAAATGCCCGGCGTAAGCGCGCGCAATTTAAATTATCCCGTAGGGGGCGGGAATCATTTAAATTAGGCGCGTTCCCGCGCCGAGCGTAGTGCGCATGCTCCGTCGGGAAACTTTCCCGACGTGCATTGCGGCAAATGACGTCGCAAGGACGTAATTTTCTTCAAAGTGAACGTGAATGGCGTCCAGCGCCATTCACGAATCACTTACGCAAACTACGTACATTTTAAATTTCGCAACGCGGGAACAACGGGTATACGTAACATTGGCTGCCCCTGCTAATAGCAAGGGCAGCCTTACGCGAAAACCGCCGTACGCAAACGACGTAAACTGCGTACGCAGGGCTCGCGTAACGTTGTGAATCGGCGTTAGTATGCAATTTGCATACTATACGCTGAGCACAACGGGAACGCCACCTAGCGTCCACCGCAAGAATGCAGCCTAAGATATGCGGGCATAAGAGCCTTATGCCACGCATATCTTAGGCTGCAGTCGGCGTTACGATGTTCCTGAATCAGGAGCATTCGTTACGCCGGCGCAAGTAAGCAATTGCGCTGCGTATCTATGGATACGCAGGCGCAATTGCTCTCTGAATCCGGGCCAGTGTTTATGTGCCGCTGTGCTGCTTATATCAGGGGAAGTGATGGATTTTATTCCCTGCTCTGCAGGGAAAAGAACGTCTATTACTTCCCCGCTGGCCGAAACGGGGCTCTGCCTTGCTTACATAGCACAGAGTCCTGTCCTGTGTGAATTCATGACGATCGGCGCAGGTGGAGGCCGTAATCTATTGGCCGGCACCTGAAGATCGACATCTGCCGCGTTTTATCACTAGGTATGTGATTGGGCGCAGCCGAGACGCCTTGCCGCCACATATCGAGCTGATACGATTGGTAAGCGCTTAATATAAGAAGTTTTTATTTTTTTTGCATTGAAGCCTGCAAAGCATTACAATGGCGATCACTGAACCCGCAGGGCAAAGCATTACAATGGCGATCACTGAACCCGCAGGGCAAAGCATTACAATGGCGATCACTAAACCCGCAGGGCAAAGCATTACAATGGCGATCACTGAACCCGCAGGGCAAAGCATTACAATGGCGATCACTGAACCCGCAGGGCAAAGCATTACAATGGCGATCACTGAACCCGCAGGGCAAAGCATTACAATGGCGATCACTGAACCCGCAGGGCAAAGCATTACAATGGCGATCACTGAACCCGCAGGGCAAAGCATTACAATGGCGATCACTGAACCCGCAGGGCAAAGCATTACAATGGCGATCACTGAATCCATAGGGCAAAGCATTACAATGGCGATCACTGAATCCGCAGGGCAAAGCATTACAACGGCGATCACTGAATCCGCAGGGCAAAGCATTACAATGGCGATCACTGAACCCGCAGGGCAAAGCATTACAATGGCGATCACTGAATCCGCAGGGCAAAGCATTACAATGGCGATCACTGAACCCGCAGGGCAAAGCATTACAATGGCGATCACTGAATCCGCAGGGCAAAGCATTACAATGGCGATCACTGAATCTGCAGGGGCAAAGCATTACAATGGCGATCACTGAACCCGCAGGGCAAAGCATTACAATGGCGATCACTGAATCTGCAGGGGCAAAGCATTACAATGGCGATCACTGAACCCGCAGGGCAAAGCATTACAATGGCGATCACTGAACCCGCAGGGCAAAGCATTACAATGGCGATCACTGAACCCGCAGGGCAAAGCATTACAATGGCGATCACTGAATCCGCGGGGGCAAAGCATTACAATGGCGATCACTGAACCCGCAGGGCAAAGCATTACAATGGCGATCACTGAACCCGCAGGGCAAAGCATTACAATGGCGATCACTGAACCCGCAGGGCAAAGCATTACAATGGCGATCACTGAACCCGCAGGGCAAAGCATTACAATGGCGATCACTGAATCCGCAGGGCAAAGCATTACAACGGCGATCACTGAATCCGCAGGGCAAAGCATTACAATGGCGATCACTGAACCCGCAGGGCAAAGCATTACAATGGCGATCACTGAATCCGCAGGGGCAAAGCATTACAATGGCGATCACTGAATCCGCAGGGCAAAGCATTACAATGGCGATCACTGAATCTGCAGGGGCAAAGCATTACAATAGCGATCACTGAACCCGCAGGGCAAAGCATTACAATGGCGATCACTGAATCCGCGGGGGCAAAGCATTACAATGGCGATCACTGAATCCGCAGGGCAAAGCATTACAATGGCGATCACTGAACCCGCAGGGCAAAGCATTACAATGGCGATCACTGAACCCGCAGGGCAAAGCATTACAATGGCGATCACTGAATCTGCAGGGGCAAAGCATTACAATGGCGATCACTGAACCCGCAGGGCAAAGCATTACAATGGCGATCACTGAACCCGCAGGGCAAAGCATTACAATGGCGATCACTGAATCCGCAGGGCAAAGCATTACAATGGCGATCACTAAACCCGCAGGGCAAAGCATTACAATGGCGATCACTGAACCCGCAGGGCAAAGCATTACAATGGCGATCACTGAACCCGCAGGGCAAAGCATTACAATGGCGATCACTGAACCCGCATGGCAAAGCATTACAATGGCGATCACTGAACCCGCAGGGCAAAGCATTACAATGGCGATCACTGAACCCGCAGGGCAAAGCATTACAATGGCGATCACTGAACCCGCAGGGCAAAGCATTACAATGGCGATCACTGAATCCATAGGGCAAAGCATTACAATGGCGATCACTGAATCCGCAGGGCAAAGCATTACAACGGCGATCACTGAATCCGCAGGGCAAAGCATTACAATGGCGATCACTGAACCCGCAGGGCAAAGCATTACAATGGCGATCACTGAATCTGCAGGGGCAAAGCATTACAATGGCGATCACTGAACCCGCAGGGCAAAGCATTACAATGGCGATCACTGAATCTGCAGGGGCAAAGCATTACAATGGCGATCACTGAACCCGCAGGGCAAAGCATTACAATGGCGATCACTGAACCCGCAGGGCAAAGCATTACAATGGCGATCACTGAACCCGCAGGGCAAAGCATTACAATGGCGATCACTGAATCCGCGGGGGCAAAGCATTACAATGGCGATCACTGAACCCGCAGGGCAAAGCATTACAATGGCGATCACTGAACCCGCAGGGCAAAGCATTACAATGGCGATCACTGAACCCGCAGGGCAAAGCATTACAATGGCGATCACTGAACCCGCAGGGCAAAGCATTACAATGGCGATCACTGAATCCGCAGGGCAAAGCATTACAACGGCGATCACTGAATCCGCAGGGCAAAGCATTACAATGGCGATCACTGAACCCGCAGGGCAAAGCATTACAATGGCGATCACTGAATCCGCAGGGGCAAAGCATTACAATGGCGATCACTGAATCCGCAGGGCAAAGCATTACAATGGCGATCACTGAATCTGCAGGGGCAAAGCATTACAATAGCGATCACTGAACCCGCAGGGCAAAGCATTACAATGGCGATCACTGAATCCGCGGGGGCAAAGCATTACAATGGCGATCACTGAACCCGCAGGGCAAAGCATTACAATGGCGATCACTGAATCTGCAGGGGCAAAGCATTACAATGGCGATCACTGAACCCGCAGGGCAAAGCATTACAATGGCGATCACTGAACCCGCAGGGCAAAGCATTACAATGGCGATCACTGAATCTGCAGGGGCAAAGCATTACAATGGCGATCATTGAACCCGCAGGGCAAAGCATTACAATGGCGATCACTGAATCCGCAGGGCAAAGCATTACAATGGCGATCACTGAATCCGCAGGGCAAAGCATTACAATGGCGATCACTGAACCCGCAGGGCAAAGCATTACAATGGCGATCACTGAACCCGCAGGGCAAAGCATTACAATGGCGATCACTGAACCCGCAGGGCAAAGCATTACAATGGCGATCACTGAATCCGCGAGGGCAAAGCATTACAATGGCGATCACTGAACCCGCAGGGCAAAGCATTACAATGGCGATCACTGAATCCGCGGGGGCAAAGCATTACAATGGCGATCACTGAACCCGCAGGGCAAAGCATTACAATGGCGATCACTGAATCCGCAGGGCAAAGCATTACAATGGCGATCACTGAACCCGCAGGGCAAAGCATTACAATGGCGATCACTGAACCCGCAGGGCAAAGCATTACAATGGCGATCACTGAACCCGCAGGGCAAAGCATTACAATGGCGATCACTGAATCCGCAGGGCAAAGCATTACAATGGCGATCACTAAACCCGCAGGGCAAAGCATTACAATGGCGATCACTGAACCCGCAGGGCAAAGCATTACAATGGCGATCACTGAACCCGCAGGGCAAAGCATTACAATGGCGATCACTGAACCCGCATGGCAAAGCATTACAATGGCGATCACTGAACCCGCAGGGCAAAGCATTACAATGGCGATCACTGAACCCGCAGGGCAAAGCATTACAATGGCGATCACTGAACCCGCAGGGCAAAGCATTACAATGGCGATCACTGAATCCATAGGGCAAAGCATTACAATGGCGATCACTGAATCCGCAGGGCAAAGCATTACAATGGCGATCACTGAACCCGCAGGGCAAAGCATTACAATGGCGATCACTGAACCCGCAGGGCAAAGCATTACAATGGCGATCACTGAACCCGCAGGGCAAAGCATTACAATGGCGATCACTGAACCCGCAGGGCAAAGCATTACAATGGCGATCACTGAATCCGCAGGGCAAAGCATTACAATGGCGATCACTGAACCCGCAGGGCAAAGCATTACAATGGCGATCACTGAATCTGCAGGGGCAAAGCATTACAATGGCGATCACTGAACCCGCAGGGCAAAGCATTACAATGGCGATCACTGAACCCGCAGGGCAAAACATTACAATGGCGATCACTGAACCCGCAGGGCAAAGCATTACAATGGCGATCACTGAATCCGCAGGGCAAAGCATTACAATGGCGATCACTGAACCCGCAGGGCAAAGCATTACAATGGCGATCACTGAATCCGCGGGGGCAAAGCATTACAATGGCGATCACTGAACCCGCAGGGCAAAGCATTACAATGGCGATCACTGAACCCGCAGGGCAAAGCATTACAATGGCGATCACTGAACCCGCAGGGCAAAGCATTACAATGGCGATCACTGAACCCGCAGGGCAAAGCATTACAATGGCGATCACTGAACCCGCAGGGCAAAGCATTACAATGGCGATCACTGAATCCGCGGGGGCAAAGCATTACAATGGCGATCACTGAACCCGCAGGGCAAAGCATTACAATGGCGATCACTGAATCCGCGGGGGCAAAGCATTACAATGGCGATCACTGAACCCGCAGGGCAAAGCATTACAATGGCGATCACTGAATCCGCAGGGCAAAGCATTACAATGGCGATCACTGAACCCGCAGGGCAAAGCATTACAATGGCGATCACTGAACCCGCAGGGCAAAGCATTACAATGGCGATCACTGAATCCGCAGGGCAAAGCATTACAATGGCGATCACTGAACCCGCAGGGCAAAGCATTACAATGGCGATCACTGAACCCGCAGGGCAAAGCATTACAATGGCGATCACTGAACCCGCAGGGCAAAGCATTACAATGGCGATCACTGAACCCGCAGGGCAAAGCATTACAATGGCGATCACTGAACCCGCGGGGGCAAAGCATTACAATGGCGATCACTGAACCCGCAGGGCAAAGCATTACAATGGCGATCACTGAATCTGCAGGGGCAAAGCATTACAATGGCGATCACTGAACCCGCAGGGCAAAGCATTACAATGGCGATCACTGAACCCGCAGGGCAAAGCATTACAATGGCGATCACTGAATCCGCAGGGCAAAGCATTACAATGGCGATCACTGAACCCGCAGGGCAAAGCTCTGGCTCGGCGGAAACACACAGCAACGCACGTGAAATAAAAGATGATGGGTAATGCAAAAAAACAAAGCGAACGCATGGAAATGCCCACGTGGAACAGCACACGTCACCCATAAGATTTTTTTGCATTTTTTTGAGACGGATAGAGCTTTTTTTGGGGTGGCATTTGATCACCACGGGGGTTTTTGAATTTTTTGCTAAACAAATTAAAAAATACCAAAAATTTGGAAAAAATAATGTTTTTCTACCTTTCTGTTATAATATTTTTTAAAGTAATTGTTCTCCTTAACTGATGGGCACTGATGAAGTGGCACTGATGTGCACTTATATGCAGCACTGATGTGCACTTATATGCAGCACTGATGGGCACTGATAGGCAGCACTGATGGGCACTGATAGACAGCACTGATGGGAACTGATAGGCAGCACTGATGGGCACTGATTTGCAGCACTGACGGGCACTGATTTGCAGCACTGATGGGCACTGGGCAGCATTGATGGGCACTGATTTGCAGCACTGATGGACACTGATAGGCAGCACTGATGAGCGGCACTAATATGCAGCACTGATGGGCACTGATAGGCAGCACTGATGGGTGGCACTAATATGCAGCACTGATGGGCACTGATAGGCAGCACTGATGGGCACTGGGCAGCACTGATGGGTACTGATTTGCAGCACTGATTTGCAGCACTGATGGGCACTGATATGAAGCACTGATGTGTCCATCAGTGCTGCATATCAGTACCTATCAGTGCTTCATATCAGTGCTGCAAGTCAGTGCTGCAAATCAGTACCCATCAGTGCTGCCCAGTGCCCATCAGTGCTGCATATTAGTGCCACCCATCAGTGCTGCCTATCAGTGCCCATCTGTGCTGCATATTAGTGCTGCTCATCAGTGCTGCCTATCAGTGTCCATCAGTGCTGCAAATCAGTGCTCACCAGTGCTGCAAATCAGTGCCCATCAGTGCTGCAAATCAGTGCCCATCAGTGCTGCCTATCAATGCCCATCAGTGCTGCATATCAGTGCCCATCTGTGCTGCATATTAATGCCACCCATCAGTGCTGCCTATCAGTGCCTATCAGTGCTGCATATCAGTGCTGCCTATTAGTGTCCATCAGTGCTGCGTATCAGTACCTAATAGGCAGCACTGATATGCAGCACTGATGGGTGGCACTAATATGCAGCACAGATGGGCACTGATATGCAGCACTGATGGGCATTGATAGGCAGCACTGATGGGCACTGATTTGCAGCACTGATGGGCACTGATGAGCAGCACTGATGGGCACTGAAAGGCAGCACTGGTGGGTATTGATAGGCAGCACTGGTGGACACTGATATGCAGCACTGATGGGCACTGATAGGTGGTACTGATGAGGAGGCACTGACGGGCATCACTCGTGGGGCACTGTATCATGTTTGAATTTTGCAAACCTAGGCCGCGATTCAGATACATTGTCGTATCTTTGAGCGGGCGTAGCGCATCTCATATGCGCTACGCCGACGTAACATTGAGAGGCAAATACTGTATTCACAAAGCACTTGCTCCCAAAGTTACGTCGGTGTAGCGTAAATGGGCCGGCGTAAGCCCGCCTAATTCAAATTAGCCAAGCAGTGGGCGTGTAGTATTATAATGAAGCGTGACCCCATGTAAATGCATGGCCGAACGAACGGCGCATGCGCGCGCATACTCAGTATCATGTTGAATTTACTCCCTAAGATACGCCGGCTCAATGCCTGTGATGTGAACGTAACCTACGCCCAGCCCCATTCACGTACGACTTACGTAAACGATGTAAAATTCGACGCTTGTTCCGACGTCCATACCTTTGCATTACCTGCACCTCATATAGCAGGGGTAACGTTACGCCGGACGTGAACGGCGTAGCTAAATCCAACGGGCGCAAGTACGTTCGTGAATCGGCCTATCTAGGTCATTTGCATATTCTACGCTCAAATTGACGCCTACCGGCCAGCGTAAATATGCACCCTAAGATATGATGGTGTAAGAGACTTACGCCAGTCGGATCTTAGCCTAATTTCGGCGTATCTTGCTTTCTGAATACAGAAAGAAGATACGCCGGCGCAGATTTGAATTTACGCGGCATATCAATAGATACGCCGTCGTAAATTCATGCTGAATTTAGCCCTTTGTTTCTTATATTTTGCGGTGACAAGTAAAAACTTCAGCAAAAAGATTGCAAATTTGTGAACTTTGTAATTCGGAAAAAATTTTCAGAACCCCGCCTCCAGGCATCAGAAACCTCTTGGGCTTCATGTAGACGGGACGTTTTTACAGCCTCTCCTGAATGATTTAACTTGACAGATAGTAACCCACGTTTTAAATGTCCGTTTTGCCGCGTTTACATGCCGCGTTTAGCCGCGTTTGCGTTTAGAAGCGTTTTAAAAAAAATATATATATTTTTTAAATGGCCCAAAAAAACGCCTATAAACAAAATGCAACTAGCGGCATTTAGACGCGTTTGGCGTCTGAAACGTTGGAAAACTTTGACGCCTGAACAAATTTCTTTGTCTTTTTTTCACCTTCAAAAAAACGCCCATAAACGCAACTGCCTAAAAACGTCAGTAAACGACCCATGTACATGTACACATAAGATAACATTGAATGAGTTCAGGGGCAGTTCAAAAAAAGTGTCCAACTGCCTCTGAACGTCCGTTTAGCAGCATGTATGGGGCCTCAAAGGGCTAGCGATAAGGCCCCTTTCACACTGGGGGGGCGGAGTCGGTAGTAAAGCGCTATTCAGATGATTTTGGGGCACTTTTACCCCCGCTAGCGGCCGAGTAAGGGTTAAAACCACGCAAAGCGCCTCTACAGAGGCGCTTTACCGGCAGTATAGTCGCGGTGCCCCATTGATTTCAATGGGCAGCAGCAGTGGAGGATTGGTAAACACACCGCTCCTCCACCGCTCCAAAGATGCGGCTAGCAGGACTTTTTTTTACTACCCTGCTAGCGCCCCGCTCCAGTGTGAAAGTCGCAGTCTTCAGTTACATGAGTGGTCGGGGCGCAATGACGTCACTCCTGCATAAGCTGCTGTTTACGGCACAGGCACTGTGAGCCGGACCTTCAGAGTGCACCGGAAGAGTGCGCCGGAAATGTCACCGACTGCTTACACTCTAAGGCCCAGATTCACGTAGAGCGGTGTAAATTAAGTTACTCCAAACGTATGTCATTTAAGTTACGGCGCCTTAATTTTGTGTCGTAAGTGCCGTATTCACAGCGCATTTGCGCCCAAAATTGCGCAAGCCTAACTTAAATCCTGAGGCGTAAGGCGGGGTTATTGCAAGTGGGAAGGAAGTGGGCGTGCTCCATTGTAATGAGCCGTGACCCCATGCAAATGAAGGGCCGGCCGTACTGCGCATGCGCGCACGAATCTGCACCTCACTGGGCATGTGCAGAACTCGGCTCGGCGCAATCAGTGAGATAGGTAAAAGGCCAAGTGTACTTAGTTTGAGAATCGCCCTGTGTATAAATAGCCCCAGACAAACACACTTCCCTTGCAAAAGTACATCCCTGTGTTCCCCTTTCCTAGAGCAAGTTGCTTTTGCTCTGTCGTCTGTTGGTGTGTGTTGGTGAGTTTAGTGTTAGATAAAAGATTTGGAGGAGTAGTAGAGTGTAGTAGCTGTGTTTTTTTTCTGAGTGTATTTTCTGTTTGTTTTTTCTGATTGTTTTTTTTCTGAGTGTATTTTCTGTTTGTTTTTTCGCTGTTTGTTTTTGAATTTGTATTAGCTGTCTGCTTGTGTGGTTTGATTTTTGTGTGTGTTTCTTCTGTGAGTATTTGTGTTTGTTTGTTGTGTTTGTTTTTTGTTGGTGCTGAGTGTTGGGTGTTATGGCACCGAAGCGCAGGAAGCTTAATTTTTCAAACACAGAAAAGCAGATACTTGCTAGGGCCATCACCCGTTTCAGGCGTTATTTGCATGGCCCTGAGAGCCGGAACACCACCCCGGCCAGGAGGAAGGAGATCATCAAGAAAATTACTGATCAGATCAATGCCGCGGGGGGGGGGGGGGGGGAGACGAGGACCCCCAGTGGGATTCAAAAGAAGATCAACAATCTTAGGAGCCTGGTCCGGGACAAGATGGCCAAAAGAAATGCCCATGCCACGGGCACTGGAGGAGGCCCACCCTGCTCCGTCAGGCTGACTGAGGAGGAATGGGCAGTGGCCCAGTGTTTCCATAGCCAGCAGGTGGTGGGCCTGCCTGGCTTTGACTCTGATGCTCCTGTGAGGACAGGTAATTTTGGGGTTTTTCTATCTGGTGATTAGCATGTGTGGGTGGGGGAAGGGAATATGTGCCAAGTGTGTGGATCCTCCAACCTGTGATTGTTTTGTGTCCTCCACAGATGGCCAGGAGGTTGCTGGGCCATCAGGCCAGGCTGCACCATCCCCAGGAAACAGGCTGCAGAAGAGCCCCAAGAATGGCAGGAGTCCCCAGGGGAGGGGAGTGGCCACACCTCCCCTCATGAGGAGGTTGAGGGGGGGGGGACGATGAGGGGGGGGATGAGGATGAAGATATGGAGATTGCCAGGGAAATCCTTTTGGCCTCGGATGTGGATCCCCCTGAGGCTACCCCTGAGGCTGGCAGCAGTCAGACCTCCATCAGGGGTAGCCCCTCCCACTCCTCCCCCAACAGGCCTCCCCCACAAGGGTCTCTCTCTCCCCTCCTCCCAGGCCACAAGACTCAGCTGCAGGCAGGAAGGCGACCCAGAAGAACAGGGGGGTGGGCGAGTGTCTGCCGGCCAATCTGCAGAGGGACAATGCCCGGCAGACCCGCCATCTGGGTCAGATCAACCAGACTCTGACCCAGATAGAGGACAGCCTGGGTTCAATTAAGGAGTCACTCACTGATGTGGCCACAAACTCCTTGGCGGTCATCACATGCATTTGTGAGCTGCAGACCGCCACAACAGGCGTGGCCCAGGAGGTGAGTACCCTGACCCAGGCTGTCCAGGACAACACCCGGGCTGTCCAGGCCAATACAGCTGCCCTCACACTCAGTCTGAACAGAATTGCAGTGGCCTTGGAGGGCAGGCCAGCAGGAGGACAGTCACCAGGGGAGTCTCCTCCTTCCCCTGCTTCACCCCCCCCCCCAGGACTCTCCCCTGGTTGGCCGTGGCCATGGCCGGCCCAGGCGTAGCTCACGCCACCGCCGTTAAATTTTGGGGTACTTTTTTTTTTTTTTTAATTATACTGTACTTATGATTTGTTGTGAATGATGTATGAATGTGGGGGTGGTATTCCTGATTAAATAAGGGGTGTCATCCTCAGTTTTGGTGGAGTAGGGATCCCCAGGACCAGGGAGAAGTGATCCCAGGTCCATGTGAATGGTGTATGAATGCACAGTGACATAATTGGAGCCGTGGCGTGGCGTTACTGCTCCCAAGTACCATTGGGGGTACTTGGGTCTAATCCAATTAGATGTGCATGTGATGTGTCTGTGCTAGGGACCACAGTGGGTGTGCATGCATGCATTCTCATTGTGCCATGATTAATGTGTGTGCGTACTGTGCAAGGATGCATTCTGCGAGGCGTCTCCTGGCTGCTGTTCCCTCAGAAGAGGGGGTACCCTCGGTTACTAAAGTCACTAGTATAGTTATGAGCATGGATGCCCCTGGCATGTTGGCATACAGATTGTTGTCCTGCAAGTGTGTGTGCTCAGCTCTTCCTTAATGGTGTTGCTTTAGCTGACTTTTACACGGCTGGAGCAAAGTTAGGGCTGCTTTTATAAAGTGTAATTTTAAACCATGAAACTAACAGAAGCGCACAGGGCGTAATCTACGCCGCACACACTTAATTTTGTGGATCGCCTTATCTCCCTCATTTGCATCTTTGCCTATCAAAACAGTGGTGTTTGCGCGCGAAGAAGCGCTGGTGTAATTCTTTTAGGTAGGACGGAAAAAACATGATTTCAGGCGTATCTCGTTTTGAGGATACGGCGCAAAGATACACGCGGCGCATTTTTCAATTACGCCGCGCATCTCGAGTTAAGTCGGCGTAAGTGCTTTGTGAATCTGGGCCTAAATATCTCCTAAACAGTGCAAGTTTAGGAGAGATTCACATTACCTAGAGGTAAGCTTATTATTGGTGTGCCTGTAGGTACAAGTGGTAGTACAGAGTTTACTACCACTTTAGCCACTTGGGGACCGTCCACATTATACGGCAGCTGTTTGACGTTGAATACCAGGGTTATGACAGCAGATAGCTGCCATAACCCCGGTATCTTTTTAAACAACGGGCGGTGCACTTTCAGATAAAAGTGGTCTCTGCGGCGGATTCGCCACAAGATCACTTTTATCGGCAGTGGGAGAGGTGACCCCCCTCCTGCTGCTCCCCTGGGGTCTCCGCTGCTTACTTGAGGTCGCCGCTAGTGGCGTAGACGATCGGGTCCCTTCCCCTCTGAGCAATGGAGTCGAGTGAGGGAAAAATGCCCCCCCCACACTTGGCTCCATACCATTGGATGACGGCGGCAATGTCAAACGTCACGTCCGCTCAATGGTCTTGAAGGGGAGATTTTTTTTATTGAAAAAAAAAGCATTTTATTGCATTTTAGTGTAAATGTGATATCTGAGGTCTTTTTGACCCCAGATCTCATATTAACCACTTAACCCCCGGACCATATTGCTGGTCAAAGACCAGAGCACTTTTTGCGATTCGGCACTGCATCGCTTTAACTGTCAATTGCGCGGTCGTGCGACAAAATTGGCGTCCTTTTTTCCCCACAAATAGAGCTTTCTTTTGGTGGTATTTGATCACCTCTGCGGTTTTTACTTTATGCGCTATAAACAAAAATAGAGCGTCAATTTTGAAAAAAAATCATTTTTTTACCTTTTTCTTTATAAAAATGTTTTTTTTTATATATTTTTGGGGGATATTTATCCCCAAAAATATATATATATATAAAAAAAAATCCTCAGTTTAGGCCGATACGTATTCTTCTACAATAAACGTTTATTAATTGGTTTGCGCAAAAGTTATAGTGTTTACAAAATAGGGGGTATTTTTATGACATTTTTATTATTATTTTTTTTTTTTTACTAGTAATGGCGGCGATCAGCGATTTTTTTTTCGGGACTGCGACATTATGGCGGACACTTCGGACGCTTTTGACACATTTTTGGGGCCATTGGCATTTTTATAGCGATCATTGCGCACGGGAGTCAGGGACGAGCGGGGGGACGCGCACCTCCGGCGGCAAGCACGCGCCCCTAGTGGCCACTTAGAGAGCCGACGTTATAGTACGGGCTCTTGCGCATGGGAGCTGACCTGCCGCCGTAGAACTGCGGCGGCTGGTCGGCAAGTAGGTAAAGAGGTCCTGTCATTCTTTTATTTTTTATTTTTATTACAAGGGATGTTTACGTTCTTTGTAATAGGAATAAAAGTGACCCAAATGTTTTTTTTTAAGACACTTGTCACTCTTTTTTTGATTAAATTAAAACTGCAGAGATGATCAAATACCACCAAAAGAAAGCTCTATTTGTGGGGAACAAAGGACATACATTTTATTTGGATACAGCGCCGCACGGCTGCGCAATTGTCAGGTGAATTGGTGTGGGGGGGTAACTCTTCTGGAGGTCAAGCGATTAAGCGTTGACAATAAAACCTGGAAGCTGATTGGTTTGTATGCCGAGCCGCACCAGTAAAGTAAAGCCACACCTCCCAACATTCTGAGATGGGAATGAGGGACACCTACTAGCAAATGTATGTAGGCATAGGACACGCCTCCTGCCACACCCCATTAAAGGAGAATTAACAAAAAAAAGGGGTAATTATATTTACAAGTGCTTCTTTTCTACCACTACTATTCCTTTATATTGGCTTTTAAATTACAAATGCAGCAATTTAATATTTGGATGAAAGGTTTAGCACTGGGGAACACTTTTTGAAAGATAAAAAGTGCATTTTATATACAACTCTATGGATCAGACCAAAATGAGCGACAAATGAGGAGGAAAGAGGGACAGAGGGACAGTCCTTCAAAATCAGGGACAGTTGGGAACTATGGTAAAGCAACCTCTTTGTTTCCTGCTGGGGAGATTTGCTTTCACTTCCTGTTCAGGAGACGCCACAGGAAATCAAGGGAAATCGCCCGAACGGAGAGGGTGACTCTCCCCATTACATAGGAGTTGATTTACTAAAACTGGAGAGTGCAAAATCTGGTGCAGCTCTGCATAGAAACCAATCAGCTTCCAGGTTGTTTTTTTTTTGTCAAAGCTTAATTAACCACTTCCCGCCCGGCCTATGGCCGATTTATGTCCGGGAAGTGGTTTTGAAATCCTGACTGGACGTTCTGCAGGATTTCATGCCGCGCGCGCCGGTGGAGACTCTTTACCACGTGATCAGCCGTGTCCAATCACGGCTGATCACGATGTAAACAGGAAGAGCCGCCCTCTCCTGACAGGGTGGTTCGCGCTGATTGTTTATCAGCGCAGCCCCCCCTCGGATCGCCACACTGGACCACCAGGGAAGGGCAAAAAAAAAAAAAAAGCATTGTTAAAGAAAAAAGTCTTAAAAAAAAAAAGCGTTTAAAAAAAAAAAGATGCCAATCAGTGCCCACAAATGGGCACTGACTGGCAACATGGGTAGATCAGTGCTGCCCCACAATGTCCATCAGTGCCACCTCAAGTGTCCATCAGTGCCACCCCACAGTGTCCATCAGTGCCACCCCACAGTGTCCATCAGTGCCACCCCACAGTGCCCATCCATGCCCAGTGCCCACCTATCAGTGCCCATCTGTGCCACCCATAAGTATCCATCAGTGCCACCCATAAGTGCCGCCCATGAGTGCCCATCTGTGCCGCCTATGAGTGCCCAGTGCCGCCCATGAGTGCCCATCAGTGCCGCCCATGAGTGCCCATCAGTGCCGCCCATGAGTGCCCATCAGTGCCGCCTATGTGTGCCCATCAGTGCCGCCTATGTGTGCCCATCAGTGCCGCCTATGTGTGCCCATCAGTGCCGCCTATGTGTGCCCACCAGCGCCGCCAATCAGTGCCACCTCATCTGTGCCCATCAGTACTACCTCATCAATGTCCATCAGTGCCATCTCATCGGTGCCCATCAGTGCCGCCATATCAGTGCCATAATTGAAAGAGAAAACTTACTTATTTCCAAAAAAATTAACAGAAAAAAATAAAAACGTATTTTTTTTTTCAAAATTTTCAGTCTTTTTTTAGTTGTTGCGCAAAAACGCAGAGGTGATCAAATACCACCAAAAGAAAGCTCTATTTGTGGGGAAAAAAGGACGCCAATTTTGTTTGGGTACAGTGTAGCACGACCGCGCAATTGCCATTCAAAGTGCGACAGCGCTGAAAGCTGAAAATTGGCTTGGGCGGGAAGGTGCGTAAGTGCCCTGTATGGAAGTGGTTAAACAAGCTAAAGTTAGAAGATAATTGGCTATCTGATTGGTTTCTATGCACAGCTGCACCAGATTTTGCACTCTTCAGTTTTAGAAAATCAACCCCATAGGCACCAATTAAAAAAAAAAAAATACTACTAATAATAATAATATTTCACCCACGCAAAACTGGTTGGTTGTATAAAAATGTTCAATCTAAGTCACAGGTGTCAAACACAAGGCCCTCCAGGCCATTTTATGTGTCCCTTGCACCTCTCCTCCAGCTGCCATAGAGCTCCAGCCCTCCTCTGGTCCTCCTCCAGACCCCTTACTTTCTGCTTTCAAGCAATACATCCAGCTTCTTCCCAGCAGCAGCATAAAGTAAGGGGGGTGCACTGTGATATAATATGGGGGGGGGAGTGGGGGACTCAAATTCTGATGGCGGGGTGGCTCGTTCGTCCATAGAGGGCACTAGAGCACCGCCCCCTCTGGCTCTCCCCCGCCACTGAGTCCATTGCATGAATGTATGTTATTGTTGCCAGCTGCCGCTGGTCTATTCAGGTGGCCGGAAATTGAGCGCCGACCATCTGAATAACGGCAGCTGGTTGGCTGTGCAGAAGTGCCTATAAGAGCCAGCAGCTCTGATAGGCTTTCCGAGTACAGCCCTCGGCTCCCGGATGTCTTATCCTCAGGACGTACAGGGGCTGCGTTCCTTGGATAAGACTGATGGCCGTCTCAGCCAATCAGGTTCCCCGATTCTGGTTATCGGTAACCTGATTGGCTGAAGCGTCACCAAGGCGGGAGAGGACATCGAGGGACGTGGAAGGAGTAAGGTACGTGCATTTTACAGGGCACAGCGGCAACAATGGGCACAGAGGTGACAAAGGGCACAGTGGCATCAATGGGTACAGTGGTGACAAAGGGCACAGTGGCATCAATGGGCACAGTGGTGACAATGGGCACAGTGGTGACAATGGGCACAGTGGCAACAATTAAAGGGCACAGTGACATGCACAGTGGCAACAATGGGCACAGTGGTGACATTTAAAGGGCACAGTGGCGACAATTGGCACAGTGGTGACAATTGGCACGGTGGCGACAATTGAGGGGCACAGTGGCTGCGTTTGATGGCATGGCACAGTGGTGACAATTGATGGCACAGTGGCTGTGTTTGATGGCATGGCACAGTGACTGCGTTTGATGGCATGGCACAGTGGTGACAATTGATGGCACAGTGGCTGTGTTTGATGGCATGGCACAGTGACTGCGTTTGATGGCATGACACAGTGGTGACAATTGATGGCACAGTGGCTGTGTTTGATGGCATGGCACAGTGGTGACAATTGATGGCACAGTGACTGCGCTTGATGGCATGGCACAATGATTGCGTTTGATGGCATCGCACAGTGACTGCGTTTGATGGCATGGCACAGTGGTGACAATTGATGGCACAGTGGCTGCGTTTGATGGCATGGCACAGTGGTGACAATTGATGGCACAGTGGATGCGTTTGATGGAATGGCACAGTGGTGACAATTGATGGCACAGTGGCTGCGTTTGATGGCATGGCACAGTGGTGACAATTGATGGCACAGTGGCTGTGTTTGATGGCATGGCACAGTGACTGCGCTTGATGGCATGGCACAGTGACTGCATTTGATGGCATGGCACAGTGACTGCATTTGATGGCACAGTGACTGCATTTGATGGCACAGTGACTGCATTTGATGGCATGACACAGTGACTGCATTTGATGGCATGTCACAGTGGTGACAATTGATGGCACAGTGGCTGCATTTGATGGGCACAGCGAGGCTGCAATTTTTTTTTTTCATTTGCGCCCCCCCAAAAAATTTGGAGCACCAGCCGCCACTGGTTTGCGCTGGACATCTAATCTTACAGATAAAACCGGCCCCTTTTGAGGACAATCATAATGCAGATGCGGCCCACAATGAAATTGAGTTTGACGCCCCTGATCGAAGTGCTAAACTGATGCCGTATAGCGCCGCGACTTTATCACTCGCTATATAAATGAGCAGCAACAGAAGAGTCAAGTGTCAGCCGCAACTAGTGGACACGTAGGGCATGCAAGAAGCGTGCACATCCACAGGGGTGCCGGGGATGCCGCTTTCCTAGAGCACAAGCAGCAGTGATATTGCATAAAGTATGTTTGAGCTCTGCCAGATCCACGCTATTGCAAGGTCCCAAAGTCCTGCTGAGGACTCTTCTCGCTTGCCAAGGATGCCGGGCCCAAAAAAAATTCTCCCCCCCCCCCGGTATAAAAAGCCGAATTGAGTGCCAATTGGGTACAATTGAGTTGTCAAGCAAGACACTAACCAAAATATTGCTGCAGTTTCTGTAGAGCGATTGTACCGCGTCACATGACGAGCGTTACTTTATACTTATTACTTTTATATTGCGTGTTTTATAATGTGACAATGAAATGTGTTTGCAACTCAATAAAATACATCTGATAACCACTTCTATGCCGCGCCAAATCTGGGGCTCCTCCCCCACAGGTAAAAATTTGCTAGAAAATTTACTCAGAACCCCAAATATTATATATATATATACTGTGGGGGTTATTTACTAAAGGCAAATCCACTTTGCACTTCAAAGTGCAAACTACAAGTGCAAAGCGCACCTGAAATTGCACTGAAAGTGCACATGGAAGTGCAGTCGCTGTAGATCCGAGGGGGACATGCAAGGAAAATAAAAAACAGCATTTTAGCTTGCACATGATTGGATGATAAAATCAGCAGAGCTTCCCCTCATTTCAGATCATCCTCTCAGATTTACAGCGACTGCTCTTCCAAGTGCACTTTCAGTGCAATTTCAAGTGCACTTTGCACATGTAGGGGCAGATCCTGATACGCCGCGTAATTTCAAATTTTGCGCGTCGTATCTTGTTTTGTATCCACAAAACAAGATACGACGGTATCTGGGTTAGATCCGACAGGCGTACGCCGTCGGATCTTAGATGCAATTTTTCGCCGGCCGCTAGGTGGCGTTTCCGTCGTATTCCGAGTCAAGTATGCAAATTAGCTATTTCCGACGATCCACGAACGTACGAGCAGCCGCCGCATTTTTTTTTTACGTCGTTTCCGTTCGGCTTTTTCCGGCGTATAGTTAAAGCTGCTATATGGTGGCGTACGCAATGTTAAGTATGGCCGTCGTTCCCGTGGATAATTTTGAAAATTTTACGTCGTTTGCGTAAGTCGTCCGTGAATGGGGCTGGACGCCATTTACGTTCACGTCAAAACCAATGACGTCCTTGCGACGTCATTTAGCGCAATGCACGTCGGGAAATTTTGGGGACGGCGCATGCGCAGTTCGTTCGGCGCGGGGACGCAATTCATTTAAATGAAACACGCCCCCTACCCGCCGCATTTGAATTCCGCGCCCTACCGCCGAGAGAGATACACTACGCCGCCGTAACTTACGGCGCAAATTCGTTGAGGAATTTAAACCATATCAAAGTAAGTTGCAGTGGCGTAGATATATGTGGATCTGCCCCGTAGTTTGCACTTCGTAAATAACCCTCTATGTGTGTATCTATCTATCTATCTATCTATCTATCTATCTATATTATTATTAATACAATTATAATAATTAAAAAATATAATAAATAAATATATATAATATATATATAATTTTAAAATTATATATAAAAAATATGTATTTTAAAATAATTATAATAGATTTTTATACTGTGTGTGTATATAGATAGATAGATAGAGAGAGATAGATAGATAGATAGATAGATAGATAGATAGATAGATAGATAGATAGATAGATAGATAGATAGATAGATAGATAGATAGATAGATAGATAGATAGATAGATAGATAGATAGATAGATAGATAGATCTATATATATATAAATATATGTATCTATATAAATGATTAATAATACAATTATAATAATAATATATATATATATAATTTTATGTTGAATCTGTTTTATTGAGTCACAAGCATTTGTAAAACATTTAGACAAAACATAGGTCAGGAATAATATCCGTCTATTGAGTGTACAAGTCCACATTAGGATCGGAAGGACAGCGAAAGGACATGTATCACATATGCATAATTTTAAATTTATATATAAAAAATATATATTTTAAAATAATTATAATGGGCCATATTCTCGTAGATCGGCGCATATTTACTCAGGTGTAGCGCATCATAGATGCGCTACGCCGGCTTAACTTGGAGAGAGCTCTCCCATATTCCCGTACCACATGCGTCCTACGTTGCGCTCGCGGAGCTGAAATGTGTTGGCGTAAGTAGGCGCAAGTGACGGTAGGAGGGATGTGGGCGTGAAGAATGCTAATGAACCGTGACCCCATGCAAATGATGTCCAGACCGAACGGAGCATGCGCCGGACGTGCCCCGCCCTCTGCGCATGCGCAAAACAACAGTAGGCGTAAAGCCCTGCTGAGTTGGGCCGGCCCAGTGCATAAAAACGTCACCACATGCGCCCAACAAGTGCAAAGTTGCTCCATTTTCATTCTGTTGGTGGTGTGATATTTTGGAGTGTGAACTTTGCAATGCCTGGACCCAGGAAGGAAAGGAGGAAGAAAAATTTCTCCCAAGATGAGAGGGCCATCATAGTCTCTGCCATGGAGAGATATGATTCAAGACTCCATGGTGCTGACAGTGGCAGCACAAGTAAAACAAAAAAGGAGGAGATCCTTAAGAAAGTGACTGCCCAGGTCAATGCCTTAGGCCATGAGGCCAGGACCCCCCAGGACATTGTTAAAAAAATGAATGACCTGCGTGGTGTGGTCAGGAACAAGATGGCCATCATTGCGAAGCATGCCAGGGGCACAGGAGGGGGGCCACCCTGTTCTACCCGGCTCACTGAAGAGGAGGAAGTGATTGCCCGCTGCCTTCGGAGGGAGCAGGTGGAGGGCCTGGAGGGCCATGACTCAAGTGAGCC
The DNA here is from genome assembly GCF_905171775.1 of Rana temporaria. Taxonomy (NCBI): domain Eukaryota; kingdom Metazoa; phylum Chordata; class Amphibia; order Anura; family Ranidae; genus Rana; species Rana temporaria. The sequence continues at coordinate 20,116,985 of NC_053497.1, forward strand.
ACCCATGAGGACAGGTAAGTGTGTTTTATCTTCTATCTGGTATGTTGCATGTGTGGTGGGGGTGGTGGGTTATGTGACAAGTGTGTGGGTCCACCAACATGTGAATGTTTTGTGTCATCCACAGGTGAGCAGGATGAAGCGGGGCCATCCAATGCTGCCAGTGGCCGTCACAGACCATCATCCACTGAGCAGTCTGCTTCTGTGACTGACCTCCTGGGAAGCCAACAGGCCTTGGTGGAGGGGAGTGGTCAGTCCTCCGCTCAGGAGGTTGTTGAGGAGGAGGTCCATGAAGAGGTGGTCCAGGAAGAGGTGGTCCAGGAAGAGGTGGTCCACAGCGAGCAGGAGGTCTTCCTTTTTTTGGAGGAGTCGCATGTGGTGGCAGGACCATCACAAAGCCACCGCATCTCCAGCCCCTCAGGGTCCTCCAACACCCTCTCCAGTCCCTCCCGTCCCATCCCCCTCATCTCCAGCCCCTCAAGGTCCTCACCCTATGCAAGGGGCCCAGCCACTCCTGTCCCCAGGAGGGCAACCCACAGGACAAGG